>NW_023460172.1:0-2423 GCF_013731165.1 Rhagoletis pomonella
CACTTTTATCGCAAGCGAGTGTTTCTGTAACTGTGGCGAAAAAAAAAATTGCGATAAATGATGCAATAAATATGTCACTAGCTGTAAGTCAAGCGAGTTTTAGTTTTTGCAGCAAAAAGCATCCAATATGAGTGAGATATGTATGATTTCAATTGTAAATTGTTTTCTACAGAAAAATTTTTTATACAAAAAACATACTTTGTACGGAAAAAATGCCTGATGCCCTCAGCTAAAAATATCAAAAATCAACGGCATTTTGTAGCAATTTCAAATAAGCATATCAAATATTATTCTAACATTGAATGGGCTACAAAACTTCATACCAAAAAAATTTCGGAAAATTGTGCCAAAATATTTTCCTGAAAATTTGGCAGGTTTTTCTGATTTTTAGAACAAGTTTGAGACTTATGTTCAAATAGTTTATATTATAGAATTATGTTTGTATAACAAATTTACGAAAAAATTTTTGTGTGAACAGATATTGTAACAAGTAATTTTTAAGCAAAAAAACAAAACCGACTTCAATTCTCATATAAAAATTTAAAATTGTCGTTAATTTCTTCATGCCCCAATGATCGGATCTAAACCAAATTAGTATTCGACCACCTTTAAAAAAAAGAATTATAGAAATCGGTTAACGTGGTCCAAAGTTATGCGGTAACATACATAAAAAAAAATATTCTGACGAATTAATACCTTCTCCTTTTTGTGAGGTCGGTTAAAAAGACATTATACGGGAAGCTTTTTGTGGTTGGTGTATATTTTATTGAATAAATCCGAAAATATAGCGCATTATATTTTCGAAGAAATGAATGTTTGTATGTATATTGTTGTTTGTTAACAAGACAGACTTGATAAGTTTAATTTATGGAATTTTCATATTTGTACCGATTAAATCCCGATTTTCAGTGTTTTCTTTATTAATTTAACAAGAGTCTCCCTGTCCTTGACCCAAAAACAATTTTTCGTACAAACGAGGCAACATTTTCGTTATGACAAAGAACATAAAATATAGAGAAGCCACAAACATAGCCAACATCCTTATTTTCTATGATCATTGGTTATGTTTTGTTCTGTCAAACTGGTACTCTCGCTATATTTCATTCATCATTCTTATAAAAAAATTTTAAGGGTTTTACAATTATTTACTAAGTTTTTTTTAATGTTAGATTATAACTTGAATGAAGTGAAATTATAAAAAACTAGCAGACCCGGCGAACTTCGTCCCGCCCAAAATTAGATTTTTTATTTAAACATTTTGGTCCAACAGTTTCTCCAACACTCCACATTTACGATTTGTACTGGCACCAGGGAAGCCAACTCGTGGGGAATTCCCCGATTTGCGGCTGTAATTAATATTAAATATAAATAAGAGCATAGGGTTAGAATTTTATTATATTGTGCAAAAATACTTAATTGGTGCTAACGTTTATCGTGTGATCAATGTTTGTTAACAATATTTATGTGAATGTGAGTTTAAAGTAAAAATTTATGTAAATTATTTGTCGTTATTTGTTTTTATGTTTTTAATAAAGACTCCCTGATGAAGACGCGACAGCGTTGAAACGGGTAGGAGGGAAAAAGGAAAATTTATTTTATTCGCTTTTAACTCTAGCGGCCGAAGAAGCTCCAACCCAGCAAACAAAACAAAGAAAAGTTGCTAAAATGTCTTTTCCCCATTTACATTCTCGCCACCATATATTATATTGTGTGTATACATTTTTGCGATTATTTTTGAAGTTTTTCTCTTTGTTTTGTTTTAAGTAAAACTATTTGAAAAGATGTTATGTCTTTTTATTCTGAAAACAAAATTGTAGGTTCGGATTCGATGATTTAGAAATGTCCCGATTTTTATCCACAGAAATCTAGTCACCGTATTTATAACCCAAGCATTAACCCTCTCTTCGCCGATCTGATAGCATCCACCTATTTACTGACGTCATAAAACAATAAAAAAAAATTACGTAAAAATTTAGCTAAAAAGTATATATGTTTTTGTTATTTTTTTGGTCTTTATAACAATTATATTCAACAATTTATATTGAGCTCGAGGCCGTTTTAAATGAAAATTTTTATTGTGGAAAAGCAACAACAATTTGAAAAAATGGTAGAAGTGATAGCTATTTCGGAAATCACCACATTTCCTCATCAGACTTCTTTCAGTAGGATTCGAACCGACGATCCCACTGACTCAGCCAGTTGCCTATGCACCGTGCTAAGTACGCCTTGTAAATTATCGTTTGCTTTTTTCCACTATTTTCATTTTTGTTATGCCAACACAATCAAGCGCAGCTATTCCGCTGCAATTCACTTGATCATGTGGTTGTTGGTATTGTTGGTTTTTTGCTAATAATTCTATTTTTAGAATGTTTGCCTTTTAGGTGTGCTCGTCCTTAAGTTATTTGTTTTTGTTATTTTTTTTT
>NW_023460172.1:2523-41413 GCF_013731165.1 Rhagoletis pomonella
TTTATAACAATTATATTCAACAATTTATATTGAGCTCGAGGCCGTTTCCACAATAAATATTTTCATTTAAAACGGCCTCGAGCTCAATATAAATTGTTGAATATAATTGTTATAAAGGCCAAAAAAATAACAAAAACAAATAACTTAAGGACGAGCACACGTAAAAGTTAAACATTCTAAAAATAGAATTATTAGCAAAAAACCAACAATACCAACAACCACATGATCAAGTGAATTGCAGCGGAATAGCTGCGCTTGATTGTGTTGGCATAACAAAAATGAAAATAGTGGAAAAAAGCAAACGATAATTTACAAGGCGTACTTAGCACGGTGCATAGGCAACTGGCTGAGCCAGTGGGATCGTCGGTTCGAATCCTACTGAAAGAAGTCTGATGAGGAAATGTGGTGATTTCCGAAATAGCTATCACTTCTACCATTTTTTCAAATTATTTTAGCTTTTCCACATTAAAAATTTTCATTTAAAACGGCCTCGAGCTCAATATAAATTGTTGAATATAAAAAGTATATATGTATACATTTTTGATAGTGGGTGGACAACGCGAAACGTCTCCTTTCGGTACCATATCTACTCTTGAATTCACATCAAACAATATTTGCTATTAAAAATGCAGTTCCAAGGCAAAACTATAGGGCTGTTCAGGATGTTGTGCAAATGGTCTTGGATTTGCAGTTGGAATTGCATTTACAAAATTTATGCGTTTAAGTTCGAATTAAAGAGGTTGAAGAATAGGTACAATTCTTTGTACTATTGAATGACTATTTCGCACTATATTCTCAGTATTGTATGACGTCTTTGCACGATTCCAACGATACGTAATCTCCTCATCGGCATCGGCGATTTATGTTAAACATGCTAACTCTTTTACATAATCGGGAAGGTTTCTCTCAACTCTTAAACGAAACCGTTTCAAACAAGTTCATTTATCAACTAAATTATTATTTTTATTTAGAAAAAAACGACATATAAGATTAAGAGTCAATTTCACGCAAGCAATTTAAGTGAAAAATGATTTTAGTTTTTTGAATTTTATATGGAAATTGACAGAAAATAATATATAAATATTTACTCCATATGTATTTGACAGATTTCCATGAAATTTGGTATCCAGGGGTTTTCGTCGTCACTGATTTCGAAATTGATATTCAATTTTCAAAATTCAAAATGGCGGACACAATATGGCGGAAGATATATTAAAAAATTTATAGATTGTTATGAAGCTTGGTATCCAGAGATTTTTGTCGTCACTGGTTTCAAAATTGATATTAAATTTTCAAAAATCAAAATGGCGGATCCAATATGGCGAACGATTTCCTCAAAAATGTATAGATTGTTATGAAACTTGGTATTCAGCGATCCTCGTTATTTTTGATTACGAAATTGAAATTAAATTTTCAAAATTCAAAATGGGTTCAAATGGTGCTAAAGATAAAGCATTGCGTTTAAAGTAAAGCGCCTATTGTTCGGGACGCCATATTTGATCCGCCCTTTTGAATTTTCGAAAATATAATATTAATTTCGAAATCAGTGAAGACGAAAATCTCTGGATACCAAGCTTCATAACAATCTATACATTTTTTTGGTAATCGTCCGCCATGTTGGATCCGGCATTTTGATTTTTTAAAATTAAATGTAAATTTCAATCCGTGACGACGAAAAGCTCTGGATTTCAAGCTTCATAACAATCTATAAATTTTTTAATGAACCCTCCGTCATATTGAATCCGCCATTTTGAATTTTGGAAATTTTATTTAGTATTCGAATTCAGTGACAACGAAAATCCCTTATTACCAAATTTCAAGGAAATCTGTCAAATACATATGGAGTAAATACCAAGCTTTATAACAATTTATCCATTTTTGAACAAATCGTCCGCAATATTGGATCCGCCATTTTGATTTCTTAAAATTGAATATCAATTTCGAATTCAGTGACGACGAAAATCTCTGGATACCAAGCTTCATGATAATATAGTCATTTTGGATCCGCCATTTTGAATTTTGGAAATTTGATTTAATATTCGAAATCAGTGACCACGAAAATCATTTAACAGCAAATTTCATTGTAATCTGTGAAATACATATGGAGTAAACATTTTTGTCGTCCTAAATTGTCGTTTCGTCCCTATGTGCGGATGTAAGAACTTAAAACCGTTATTGAGGAGGTTACCAAATCTTTTCACCAGGCCTCGTTCTAGACTTTAGCGGCAGTCGAAGCCATCGTGGCTTTATATAAAATAAAATTTATATAAATTTAGTAAATTATAGTGCAGTACAAGTAGAGTCGGAAATTTGTCGTGTGCCAATTTTTTGCATGGCCTTCAATTATTTTTTATAACCGTAAGACCCAAATGATGGTTTTAATTAGGGCTGTGCGATTAATTGATTATTCAAAATAATTTATCATAAAGTAAGTAGCTTAATTATTCGAATAATTGGAAATTATGATTACTCAAAAGTTGAGTTACTCGAATTATTAAGATTTTGATTGACCAAAAACTAAAATATATGAGTAATTTGCTCTTTGATTACACATTGTAAAATAGAAATTACATATGCATTTTTAAGCAAACTTGTTAACGAGCAAAATTCCTTTTTTTAGTAATCATATTTTATGTATGTAACTCGATTAATCATCATTTTGAGTAAACAAAATCTTAATTACTCCAGTAGTTGATTAGCCGAACTACTGATTAATCAACTTCCTCGAATAAACGAATCGCACAGCCCTTGTTTTACTGCAAACCAAAACCGATTAGGAACCACTCTCAGCTTAAAAAAATCTCCATATCTTCCAACTAAAAAAGCAAATCAATGCATTACTTATGTACGCGGAGGTATGTAAACATTTAAAAATTTGTCTGTGTGTCTAAGTACCAGGGTAGCCAACTCATTTTTGAGAATTCCCCGATTTCGACTATGAAATTCCTCGATTTTGCCCGAAATTTTAGTAAAATTCCCCACCCATAGATATCTCCTTATTAAAAAAAATAAATGTTTGTATTTTGATATATTTTGCTGGTCTTTCTGTTTATTTTATTTCTAAATTTTATTTATCTATGTATTCATAAATCAACCCAAACTTTTGTAAAGTTAGTGAACAAATAAAAAATTAAAAATGTACTGTAATACGTACACACATACTGTGGTCGAAAAAATTTTAGTCGCCCCAAATTTTTAAAAGCTTTCAGAATAATTTTTTTTTAGTTATTTAATTTGAGTTTTTTTATAAAAAATATAGTTCATTTTCCAATAAATATATATATATATATATAAATCCAAGTATCAAACTTTCTGCAATATTGAAAAATTCAGCAAACTTTCGTAAAAATTTCGAGCTTTTATAATTCGATTCCCTAGTAAGATTTTGGGTATGCAGTATTGTAGCACACTCAGTTCTAGTATAATAAGTGCAAGTTTCAAGTGCCTAAAAATTTCCCTTTTAGAATTTTGATTAGTGTTGGTTGCGGTTTTCTTCCATATAAAAATAAATTGTTGTATTCACTATAAGAAAACAGCAAATGCGACAAAGAAAATTCTAAAAAATCAACGCTTATTTGCATAATTGGCAGGGTTGCAAAATCAGTACTTTTAGTTGCAGTTGTATTTCTTATGCAACTTTTTTAACTCATTATGAAATTAGTGAAGCAAAAAAGAAACAAATTAGTCACGCCTAATTCCTCACAAAAAAAACAGTTCATCCCCCGGTTCCCCACGTAAACCGTAATTCCCCACAAAAAAACGGTGCATTCCCCGATTCCCCACGCAAACTGAAATTCCCCGCAAATCGGGGAATTCCCCACGAGTTGATAAGTACATACATACACTCAAAAAAAGTTGTCATCAGGACGATGCTATTTAGCCATCAACGTGAAACTTTCGAGTATCTATGTATTTCTCCTCATTAATCATCTTATTTAAATGATATTTTTACTTACATTGAAATATTTTTCGTTGTTACATTGAAACCAAAGAGAACAAAAAAGACTATACAGGTCTCAATTTGATATTGTGAAGGCTAAAACGTGTGTTTTTCTCATCAAATTAATAACCAAACTACAAATCTAATATTTTTCAATACACTTTTTATATTATTAATGGTTATATTAATACCGAAAAAAGGTACTGTTAAAAGTTTCATTTTAACACAACGCGTATTAAACCGATAGTGAGGCTTTTTTGAGTGTACATATCGACCCCTTTGCGCAAAAATATCGTAAGCGATATTTTGCAGGAGAGCGTTTTTCCTGCTTTTCAAAATTTTTTGAATTTTGATTTTTGCGCAAAGGTGTCGATATGTACTTATGTATCAACTGCATTCTGTATTTCAGTTAGTTTATGCTTCAGCAGTAAAAATTTAATAAAATGTTACCAACTGAATTGAATTGCGATCAGCTTTCAACAAAACAACCAAACGGCAACCAATTTGCGAATGTGGGTGAACTTGTAATTTCAATCGAGGCCAATACAACCGTAAAAAGTGAAAAACATAAGCTCAACAAGCAACAAAAATACACAATGAATGACGGTTACAAAATACTAAATCAACAACAATTACACAAAAAATAACGAAATACACCCGAGACAAAACTAAGTGTAGGTTGTAGGTACAACATGAAAATAGGTTTCGTATATAGTAGTTACTGAACACCCCATTTATATTTTATTAAAAAAAAAACGATATTTTAAAAATGAAAAATGTTTTGAAAAGGGTAAAAGGGACCTCTAATATGATTTATAACAATATATTGTAGGAATTAGCTTGTTGGGAGTTTTCGTTGGATAGAATAAAAAAAAAACCTATTTTGCTTAATTTTTTCAACTTTGACTATCGCTAATTTCAAAAAATTCTATGAAAGTTGCCGAGAGTATTTCTGCTATTTATTGTCGAATATTTAAATTCATAACTCTCCAAATACAAATGAATAAAAATTGTCTATGCTAAGCAATTGAAGTTGAAATACGACCTTTAATTTATATGTTTGTATATACCGCATTTGCTGATTTTTTTTAGCAGAATATTTACTTAAAATTAATATATACTAAGTAGAGATGTAACGGATATCCGGTGACTATTCGGTTTGCTAGATATCCGGTCTAAAGTTGCCATTGCGTTATTATACGGTCCCGGGCGGCCGAGCAGTTTCTCAAAATTATTTTAAATAAAATAATCTTTGACGGCCGCTGTGGTGTAGTGTTTAGCAGCGCGCCCTTCCGTTCCGCAGGACCTGGGTTCAAGCCCTGTTTCCGACCAGCATACAGAAATAAAAAAAACATACAATTTTTTTTTAATAGCGGCCATCCGTCGGCAGGCAATGGCAAACCTTTAAGTGTATTTCTGCCATGAAAAACAGCTTCTCATAAAAATACAATCACCGTTTGGAGTCGGCGTAAAACTATAGGTCCCTCCCCTTTATGTGACAACATCAAGGCGCACGCTCGGCCAAATCCTAACATATGTGTAAGCGTGAATTTATTTTACTATTAAAAGAATCTTTGTGAAACTAAGAAAAACGTTATATTAGTCAAATGATTGGAATACTCAAAATAAATTCATTAGCTAAGTATTTTTTGCCTCATTAACAGGGACCGTAAAAACAGTTATTTTTTTCAACTTTTAAACTTGGCCTGATATTTTTAAGTCCATAATAAAAGTCTTTTCCTAATAATAAACAAACCGCTTATCCAAATTAAACAAGTTTGGTATCAAATGAAAGAGGACTAAACCTATTTTCATGTTGTACAACCTACACTAAGTTTTGTCTCGGGTGTATGTCGTAATTTTTTTTTTGTAGCACCGTGTTATTATGTAGCTAATTTGCTTGCAACACAACAATCCAGCAACGCTAGAAATAGCGCCTACCTATACAAACTATATCTTGATTAAAGTTAGATTTTTTAATGACCTCAGAACTTCGAATGATTTTTGTTTGTATTATCGTTTTGATTTCGCTCAACAAATGGATGAGGATCCCTCGGTCAATGGCTGAGTGTCAAGACCCACAAAAAAATTTCATTTGGAGCTAATACTGTCGAAATAATAGCTAAATAATACTAATAGGTGTCTCGACTTCTACTCGATGGGCTTTGTAGTCGTGTCTACTTAGAAGCGCCGCCGTTTCACGTGTCTGAGCATACGAGACAGAGACATACGTCTCTCGCTTGGTGTACATGTCCCGCATTCCGCTGATGAGCTTCTGAATTTTCAACCTTGTGATCAGACATCTGACGACAACTTCGACGTCTGCGCTTCCAGCTGGGTTTCCATCATCTGTGACATGGCAGCCAATAACGTGTTCATGTCCATAGCTGTTGATGAAGTAGTAGTATTTTGCTGTTCTTCAACCTTGGTACGTTGTTACGATTATCCTTGACTACTTGACGGATTTACCAAAATCCGTTCGGTTCGTATCGCTGGATTGTTAAATAAACGCTCAAGATGACCAAATTCTAGTACAATTAACCTTATTGTACAACAAACACTTTACAATACGCCACGCCTTCACCGACTCCAATCGGGGCCAAAATTTATATGTGATATCTTCGACTATAGTAGTATTGATTGTGGGTATTAGATGAAAAAAAAAAATAATAATTTTAATTTTTTGAGTCTCCATAGAGGAATCTGAACGTTGCCCCCTGTGCGACACACCTTAACCGTCTCCAATCGGGACCAAAATTTATATGTGATATCTTGGACTATAGCAGCATCGACGTAGGGCTTGAGGCTTAGGAAATCTGAAGTAAAAATTTGGTTCCTACATTTAAGGACCACCCTAATGTACATACTTAAAATATAAATGTGTATGTTTTAGATATACGCTAATTGAAAATTGTATTTCGTTCATTTTCTTTTTCTCTTACTATTTTGATTTTATATGGATTTGTAAGTTTTTCCGAATGCTATTTCTCAGGCCATGTTTGACTACGTACCCTTTATTCTCAACTCTTATTCTTATCCTAATTTTAAGTTACCGTTGAATTAAAAATGATCTTTGGGATCTTATTGTACTAATTTTGTTTTATAGTAAATGAAATGAAATGAAATACACAGCATAATAACTTAACAAAATCAAAAGTCACAATAGGACCGTTCCTTATCTCCCAGAAATAGTCAGAAAAAGTCCGAAGAAGTCAGATTTAGTCCAAAAAGCGTTCCTTAACTCGGAAATGACAGCAAAAATGAGAGAGCAACAGTCTGTGAGAGTGACTCTCATCAGTCCGAAGTAGTCAGATTTAGTCGGAAGAATTTTTTCTGGCAAAATCCTGAAAAGTGTCAAACTCAACTGAATTTAAATTAACGGAAATTAAAGAATACGCAAAAAGTGAGAATAATCTAAAAAGTAAAAAAAGTGAATTGAAATTGGAAGGAGGCAAAAAATAATTGATATAGTAAGTGTTTATTGTGCTTGTGCTTGTGTGAATGTGTTTTGTACATACATTTCCATTCTTATTTGACGTTAGCTTTGTTGTTGCCATTCTTTGGACTAAAAAATTTGGTTTTTTGCGTTCCTTTACTTTTCCTGTTATTCTCTTTTAGTGAGCGCATTTTGCTTACGCTCTGGCATTTTGACACTTTTCAGATTTTAGTCCAAAAAGATAAGGAATGAACCTAATATGTATTGTATTTACTGACTCATGGGAAAATCAAGTTCTACAATGACACCCAAATGTAGCTTTCAAAAATCGGAATTATAATTTCTTCACTAGTTACATCTTTATCTAAAAGTAACTTTTATTTATGTACAGCTTTTAATGAAATATTTGAATGAACCAGGCGATTCGGCCATCAATTGTTTGAACAGGTGTTTTAATGTGAGATCTCGATTTTTCTAGGTTTTCCAGCCGCCATATGGACCCGTAATCTTGAAAATTTACAAAAGGCCACATTGGCCCACAAAGAGCGATCAATGACTAACATTTTAAAGCCTTGTTCCGTTTGGCGTGCAAAATCCGATATATTTAGGGAGTTCACAAGGTGTTGTATACTGTCGTACTGTTGTATGTCATAAACTTTAAACGGCTAAAACTATATTTAAGGAATTCGCAAGCTAACATAAAAGTTTTATTATGAAATTTCACACCGTTAAAAAATAGTTGGTGGTGATTTCAAGTCCTCTAAACATTTATTTAGCCGTTAAAAACTTAACAACAGACGACAATACGACACGTACGACACCTTGTGAACCACCCAAATATATCTGTCAACTTTTAGTTCATACTCTCTTAAAACGTTTTGCCACATAGAATGTATGAACTAAAAGTGAGCAGGATAAAATGTATTTTATCAATATGTATATTGCCTTTTGTCTGAAAATCTGAAATGTTTTTACATTTTAGGTGTCACGGGTTTTACATATGTACATAGGTTAATTTTTCAGCTCTTTCCGATCCCGGGATTTTCGAAATGTCGTTATCACAATCCCGGGATCCCGGGATTATTGCCGAGATTTAGATATTATTACTTTTCAACAACTTAAATCGAAAAAATTGCTTCTATATTGTTTGAAAAGCTCTCCTACACTGAGAAAAAAAAAACGCGTTGTAATAATAAAAAAATGTTATTTGATTACCATTTACAAATGCTCGTATTTAAATCACGTGAAAAGTGTTAACAAAATAGATTTTTCCATTGTACATACACTACGTATAATGGAAATATTCAATTAAAATATGCTCGTATTAAAATTAAGCATTATTCACTGCACGGCTTGCGTTTTGCACGCTTCGGTTGCTTTTTCATATGTAATTAAGAAAGTATATGTATACAAAGCATGCACAGCGGTGACAACACATACACACGTACACACATACATGGTATGACATAAGGTGCGTTCGTTTAAAATCTCCAGCAGAAACCAACCAACTGCCAAATTTCGGCGAAATGTCATCTGTTCTCTCACAAGAGAGAAATATCCAAAATAGTACGCGAACAGAAAATTTGCAGAAACTTGCAAGTTAGACGAACAGCTGATATAATTTTTGTTTACATACAAAACTGTAAAATTTAAAACGTACAAAAAGTCATCGCAAAGTGTTATACTGACACAGTTTATTGATTAAACAAATAACTACTTATTTCTTACAAGTTTAATTAGTCGCATTTTGTAATTTTTATCTTCCAAACCATCAAATTCAATTTTGTGATTTGCGTAAATGCCAACCAGCTGTTTTTGATCAGCTGTTTTCCTGTTGGCAAATTGCTGTTGGCAAAAATTTTTCCAGCAGAAACCAGCAGCTTCCCCTCAAAATGAAATGTCAGTTTGCTCTCTCAATTTCCCCTACTTTGCAAGTTTTTTGCGTACGCGTACGCAAAAACTTGTAAGTTTTGGTTAAACATGAACAATTAACAGCTACGCGAACGAACCTATAATGCACTAATCGCGCGCTGTGATGTAGATTCAAACTCAACATTTGAAAACACATTTACATGTATGGCTGTAGCTGAGTGCGCAAAGACGTTTGATACAATTGGTTGCTGCCAAGAGGGCTCGGGTTCAATTACCATCAGACAGATCATAAAATAAAAATTGTTTTTTTTTTCTTAATTATAATTTCGTATAACGAAAAAGCATCTGTGCACTTCACAACGACATATTTTATAACGTACATACTCAAATTTAAAACGAGTTGGGTTGGTGCTCTTTCATATGCGTATTTTTTTTTAATTTAGCACGTTTTTTTTTAATTCTAAAATTTTTTTCCCTCAGTGTACCATAAAACAAATAATAAATAAATAGGTTTGAAGGCTACTTTTTTATTTAAAGTGGCGTTTTTATTTTTTTCCTCTGCCGTCAGGATTTATTTTGAAGGACTTTGTAATTTCAAAGATATGATTAATTCCAAAAACTATTTAAAAATTCAATGTAGAATAAAAATATGTGTACCAAATGCAAGAGGAAATTTCTTTAGAATTCAAAAAAATTTAAATTTTTTGGATTCACAAGGACGAATAGGAAGTTCTTTAAGCTGATAAAGTTAGAAGGACGAAATTCTATGATGTTATCAAGTTTATATAAGTCCTTAACATATAATTTTTTCAAAAACAAATATTGCGAAATTTCAAGGTTAAAATTTTAAAAGGACATTTTCAATACTTACTAGTCCTTCTGCACCAAAAACTTGAATCTGCTTAAATTCTACAGGATTTCCTCTTTAATTTGATTCCCATACTTCCTCTCTAAGCATACTTCTCTGAACTTTTTAAATCATTTTTGAATTACTGACGTCAGAGTGAAAAACTAAAAACCTAATTTTCTAAATTCGTTTCGTGAATATATTGATATTTGTGTTTAAAATTTACCATCGCGCGGTGTTATATGTATAATAATAAAGCTAGACATTTATAAAAAAAAATATTCCTCTTCTTCTCCTTTTTTGGCGCAGTAACCGCCTAAGCGCTTTTGGCCGAGTTCAGCAAAGCACGCCAGTCGTTTCTCCTTTGTGCCAACTGACGCCAATTGGAAATGCCAAGTGAAGCCAAGTCCTTCTCCACCTGATCTTTATTTATTTTATTTTATTTATTTCTTACAGCTTATTAAGCCTAATTTATACATAATTCTTAAAATATACTCGTTATAGCCTTACCTAAAATATACAGTATAAGCTACTAATATGAGCAACCAATTTTAGTGATGAAAAATGTGGCCAAATTCCGAATCGTATCAATACATGCTATGGTATAAAGGCCGTTTATGCATATGAAGTGCGAAGCAAGCATCCAAACAGCGATGCACTGAATTCGATCTAGTGATGCGTTTCGGGATGAGCTTCGGCTACTTTACGGATGCGTTTGGGACCGGTATAACCATGTTGGCGTGGGGAAACAGTATACTTTGTACGTATGTGCATTGCGATTGGTAGACCGGAAGATTGCCCATGTATCACTAAATAGGAAGGCTCCTACAATAATAAAAATTTTTTTTTTGAATTCATTCATATGGCTGGATTTAACCTCATTTGGCAATTCATTATAACATTTTAATCCTTTGTAATACAAGTTACATTTATCTGCTTCGGTTTTGTAAGCAGGTAGATTAAAGTCATTTCTATTACGAGTATTTATGGAATGTCCATTATTGACATACTTAATATTGCTTTTCAAGTAATCGGGTAAGTTGCCATCTATAATATTCTTGATAAATTTCATTGTATAGTAAAACAGCTGTTGTTTAATGCTCAGCCAGTTTAGAGTAGATAGCATATCTCTGACAGGGGTGTCATAGCGTTTAGTAAGAATGAATCTCATAGCTCGGTTTTGTTGTTTCTGCAATTTATAAATCTGACTATCTCTCATTATGAAAAATATGGTGGGACAGTAAATGAAATGAGGTTCAATTATGGATCTATATACCATGGCCTTGTACCTTTTACTTAAGTATTTGCACGTTCGTTGCGTAAAGTATAATTTTTTGGCTATCTTTCCCACCGTGTAATCAATGTGTTCATCAAAGTTCAATTTGTCATCGATTTTTATTCCTAGGTTTTTGAATGTATTAAATCTTTCAATTGGTTCATTGTTTATATTTAGGTTCTGCAACTTGGTGCTCTCAAAATTACGTCTTGATATAACCATAAATTTAGTTTTATCGACGTTCAATTTAAGTCGGTATAAGCACAGCCAGTTATATACCTCGTTTAAATCATTTTGCAACTTAGTGGAAATTTCAGAGATATTATCTCCACTAAGCATAAGCAGCGTATCATCGGCAAATAATTTTATATCACAGTTTTTAAGGCAATCAGTAATAACGGGTGATTTTTTTGAGGTTAGGATTTTCATGCATTAGTATTTGACAGATCACGTGGGATTTCAGACATGGTGTCAAAGAGAAAGATGCTCAGTATGCTTTGAAATTTCATCATGAATAGACTTACTAACGAGCAACGCTTGCAAATCATTGAATTTTATTACCAAAATCAGTGTTCGGTTCGAAATGTGTTTCGCGCTTTACGTCCGATTTATGGTCTACATAATCGACCAAGTGAGCAAACAATTAATGCGATTGTGACCAAGTTTCGCACTCAGTTTACTTTATTGGACATTAAACCAACCACACGAATGCGTACAGTGCGTACAGAAGAGAATATTGCGTCTGTTTCTGAGAGTGTTGCTGAAGACCGTGAAATGTCGATTCGTCGCCGTTCGCAGCAATTGGGTTTGTGTTATTCGACCACATGGAAGATTTTACGCAAAGATCTTGGTGTAAAACCGTATAAAATACAGCTCGTGCAAGAACTGAAGCCGAACGATCTGCCACAACGTCGAATTTTCAGTGAATGGGCCCTAGAAAAGTTGGCAGAAAATCCGCTTTTTTATCGACAAATTTTGTTCAGCGATGAGGCTCATTTCTGGTTGAATGGCTTCGTAAATAAGCAAAATTGCCGCATTTGGAGTGAAGAGCAACCAGAAGCCGTTCAAGAACTGCCCATGCATCCCGAAAAATGCACTGTTTGGTGTGGTTTGTACGCTGGTGGAATCATTGGACCGTATTTTTTCAAAGATGCTGTTGGACGCAACGTTACGGTGAATGGCGATCGCTATCGTTCGATGCTAACAAACTTTTTGTTGCCAAAAATGGAAGAACTGAACTTGGTTGACATGTGGTTTCAACAAGATGGCGCTACATGCCACACAGCTCGCGATTCTATGGCCATTTTGAGGGAAAACTTCGGAGAACAATTCATCTCAAGAAATGGACCGGTAAGTTGGCCACCAAGATCATGCGATTTGACGCCTTTAGACTATTTTTTGTGGGGCTACGTCAAGTCTAAAGTCTACAGAAATAAGCCAGCAACTATTCCAGCTTTGGAAGACAACATTTCCGAAGAAATTCGGGCTATTCCGGCCGAAATGCTCGAAAAAGTTGCCCAAAATTGGACTTTCCGAATGGACCACCTAAGACGCAGCCGCGGTCAACATTTAAATGAAATTATCTTCAAAAAGTAAATGTCATGGACCAATCTAACGTTTCAAATAAAGAACCGATGAGATTTTGCAAATTTTATGCGTTTTTTTTAAAAAAAAAGGTATCAAGCTCTTAAAAAATCACCCGTTATCATTAATATAAATATTGAACAAAATAGGAGCTAACACAGATCCTTGTGGCAGCCCGATTGATACTCTTTTTCTATCAGACAGTGATGATCCGATTGCTGTTCTTTGATTCCGATTCTTAATAAACTCTTCAAACCATTTTAGTTCAATACCGGTCATACCTACATTGCACAGCTTTTTTAGTAACAGATTTTGGTCGATCGCAATAACCAAGTTCAGAGCACTTTCGCAGGAATGCCTTTTACGAAAACCAGATTGCTGTGGAATAATAATTTTATTATCTTTTAAGTACTGTACAAGTTGGTTTTTCACCGCTGTTTCTAGTATTTATTCGTCACATCTTCTTCTTCTTTTTTGGCGCTGTAACCGCCTAAGCGATTTTGGCCGAGTTCAGCAAAGCACGCCAGTCGTTTCTCCTCTGTGCCAACTGACGCCAATTGGAAACGCCAAGTGAAGCCAAGTCCTTCTCCACCTGATCTTTCCATCGCAGTGGGGGCCTCCCTCTTCCTCTGCTACCACCAGCGGGTTCCGAGTTGAATACTTTCAGAGCTGGAGCGTCGGTGTCCATTCGAACGACATGACCAAGCCAGCGGAGCCGCTGTATTTTAATTCGCTGCACTATGTCCATATCGTTGTAAAGCTCATATAGCTCATCGTTCCATCGTCTGCGGTACTCGCCGTCGCCAACGCGTAAAGGACCGTAAATCTTCCGCAAAATCTTTCTCTCAAACACCCCAAGAGCCGCCTCATCGGATGTTGTTATTGTCCATGCTTCTGCGCCATATACCAGCACGGGCATGATGAGTGACTTATAGAGCGTGGTTTTCGTACGTCGAGAGAGGACTTTACTCCTGAATTGCCTACTCAGTCCAAAGTAGCACTTGTTGGCAAGAGTGATTCTACGTTGGATTTCAATGCTGACATTATTATCGGTGTTAATGCTGGTTCCCAAGTAAACGAAATTCTCTACTTTCTCGAAATTGTAACTGTCAACAGTGACGTGGGTGCCAAGGCGCGAATGTGCTGACTGTTTGTTTGATGACAGGAGATACTTCGTCTTGTCCTCGTTTACCACCAGACCCATTCGCTTTGCTTCTCTATCCAACTTGGAAAAGGCAGAACAGACTTCGCGGTTTTTGTTACCAATGATGTCGATGTCATCGGCATAAGCCAGCAATTGCACGCTCTTGTAGTAAATTGTTCCTGAGCGGTTCAGTTCTGCAGCGCTTATTATCTTCTCCAACATCAGATTAAAGAAGTCACATGAAAGGGAGTCGCCCTGTCTAAAAACCCGTTTTGTGGCGAACGACTCGGAGAGGTCTTTCCCAATTCTGACGGAGCTGGTGGTATTGCTCAACGTCATTTTACACAGCCGTATGAGTTTTGAGGGGATGCCAAATTCAGACATAGCGGCGTATAGTCAACTCCTTTTAGTGCTGTCAAAAGCGACTTTAATGTCGACAAATAGGCGGTGAGTGTCGATCCTTTTCTCGCGGGTTTTTTCCAAGATTTGGCGTATTGTGAATACCTGGTCTATGGTGGGTTTGCCAGGTCTAAAGCCACACTGATAAGGCCCAATCAGTTCATTGAAGGCTGATCCAGCGGTAGTTAACGCGAATGGCGGGGTCACCTTTTTTGTGGATTGGGCAGAGCACACTTAAATTCCAGTCGTCGGGCATGCGTTCATCTGACCATATTCTGCCCAAGAGTTGATGCATACACCTTATCAACTCCCCGCCGCCGTACTTTAATAGCTCAGCTGGCAGGCTGTCAGCTCCAGCAGCTTTTTTGTTTTTCAGCCGCGTTATTGCTATACGTACCTCGTCATAGTCAGGCGGTGGAACGTCGACTCCGTCATCATCGACTGCGGGCTCGGGCTCTTCTTCTCCACAACTTTCTGTGCTGCTACCATTTAGTAGGGCGGAAAAGTGTTCCCTCCATAATTTAAGTACGCTCTGGACATCAGTTACTAGGTCGTCATTATTGTTCTTACAGGAGTACGCCCCGGTCTTGTAACCTTCCGTAAGTCGCCTAACTCTCTGGTAATATTTTCGGACATTCTTCCTGTTGGCCAGCATTTCAAGCTCTTCGCACTCACGTATTTCGGCCTCTCTCTTCTTATTGCGGCAAATACGTCTCACTTTCCTCTTCAGATCCCTATAGCGGTCCCACATAGCGCGCGTTGCGCCCGATCGCAGCGTGGCCCTGTAGGCGGCATCTTTTTTCTCTGCAGCTTCCTGACACTCCTCATCGTACCAGTTGTTCTTTCGGGCTCGCTGAAATCCAACTACTTCTTCGGCGGCGGTACTTAATGAGTGGGAAATGTGGTTCCACTGCTCGCATAATATTAATACTAATTAAATAAAATATAAATATAGCCGATACTGGTCAAGAAAAGGAGTTTCTATTATTGCCATCAGTGCAAATTACAAATCTCCCAAGACCCGGGATTATTTTCCAAGAATACCGGGATTTTTGGGACCTCAAAAAGGCCGGGATTCCGGGATTAACATTCCTAGTATGTATGTATGCATGATGTATGTATATTAACGAAAATATTTTAACGAAATTATACGAATATACCCCCTTGAGGGATCTCTTCAAAAGATATGACTTAACAGTGGAAGACATGAAAGCAAAAGAAACCATTTAAAAAATGGATATTAACTAGATGGTGCCTAAGTAGCGAGTTTATTAATCACTATTGTATCGAAAAATAGTAGCGTCAAACCCATAAATCACTTAGCTTTGCTACAAAGAGTGATAATTTTTTGACTCAGTAATTCTCACATAGGGAAATTTGCATATATACATCATTTAGTAAGCTTACGTACGTACATATATACACAAATAACTATATGAGACATCAAATCCCCTTAAACTATACGTAACTACATATTTCATATTTATTGGCTAAGATTCCCTTGGGGTATGTGTTTTGGCTTTCCAGTCATACATATTTATTTGCATAATTAGGTAAATCAGTCTATAACAGCCGTCATCGATTCGCCACTTCTCGCTCGCTATGTTTGAGTTCCGGTCGCTTAAAGAAGAATTTTACATGTGAAAGCAACAACAAAGTTAGCTAGCACTGATAGACGATAGCGAGTTTGGTTGTACCTCATTGAGTTCGTTCGTTTCGCCCCTCGCTAACTGTTGGCGAATCAAAGACGGCTAACGTTACGGATACGAGGGTTGCTTCTTAATGTGATTATGTCAAATCTGACATTGTTGTTTACTTGAAACTTTCATCTTAAAAAATGATTAAGGGCCTCAAGTAGGTTTTAAAATTTATCTACCCTTTAGACACAAATTTTGTTCTGAAATAATGCGTTTGAAGGGCAGACAAGTATTAAAACGCCACTTAATCGTGAATTTTTTCCTTTTTGAGACGATTTTCTATGACTTCAACGTGGATTAAACCCACAGCTGTGTGCTGGTCAACTCTCTTCGACTTTGGTGATAGAACATCATCTCGATTTACCGCATTTCGCTGGTTTTCCGAATTCAATCGTGGTCGACTTGGTCTTGGACCAAACCCTGCCTTTCGTTTTAGTACCAAATAAAAATGCCGTCAAAAATATAGAAAATCAATCGCAGAAGACGAATCATTCTCCACCACGTCAATACAAGCTCTCATACATCTGCTCAATCAAAAACGTTTTTGAGCCTTAAAAACGTCGAATTTATGGATTTTTTTCTATTGCCAGGTCAACGTTTTTCGATGTCTGAAGAAGCGTTGATGCGTTAAAATCGCATGTTTTGGATTGAATGTTTCAAGTGTCTGTAAACAACACACTCGGATGACAAAACGTTCTGAATACGTTTATCTACCATTGAAAATGTCAAACTTTACGGTGACAATCTTTAAAGTTTAGCGTATCTAAACACTTAAGAGTACAACTCCACAACAAGCTTTCCAGGCGTTCAGCACTTTTCAGGCTTTCAGCAATGGCTGAATCGTGTAGCTGAAAGCCTGAAAACGCCATACACCTGAAAATCTTGTTGTGGAGTTGTACTTTAAGTAGCAACCCTCGTATTAGTATGTAATTATAATAAATCCTTGCAGCTATGGCGCAAAAGTTATATAAAAGTCACATTTGTTTCCTGAAATCTGAAAACGGCGCTTACATTCAGCCGAATGGTTGTTTCAGTATAGGTATGGGTGTATGTATATATGTATGATGCATGTATATTTGTATATTTAGCTGCCCACATACACATCCCTATAGCCTACAAACATATGTATGTAGATATGTATTTCTTGTTTTTTTCGGAATTATGCATTTGTTTACATAATAAATTTGATTACGTAAACATCTACTTTTCATTTTGCTGAGTCTTCGCCCACCTGAAAGGTGCACATCTTCATTTCATTCAGTTATAAGTACCTCAACCAGGTATACACATTTATAAACAATGCATGCGTGCAATGTTTACTTAGATGCATTTCAGCAATCGTGTTGGCTTCATTAGATTATGTACCAGACATATTTAGGTCACCTATTATTATTATTCTCCAAGCACTACTACCACAATTTCTATTATTGCTGAGAGCAGACATAAAGACATAAACCCATGTAAACTCCAGGAATAAAAACATACATACATATGTACATATCGATGGTCCTCTGCAATAACGGCACAACTCAAAATTTCATGTTTTCGAGTTATATAGCGGATTAGTTTTATAAACAATCATATTTCCAACAAAATATTGTTTTTTCTTTCACTTTTATTTCAACATAGATTGATTAAAAGAAAAATACTGATAAAAATAAAATATTTCACACAAACAGGGTTGAAATTTTGAAATTCCTGCCCTATTTTGTTTGTAAGTCAAATATTAGTGGCATTGTGCTACTATGATAGCACGGCCGAGTAATCATAGTCAACTTATGTACAGTAGTCGAAAAAATTATAGCCGCACCAAATTTTGACAAGTTTTAAAATATTATTTTTGTTGTTATTTAATTTTGGTTACTTTTTTATAGTTCATTCTTAAACAACATCCGTAAAAAAAATTGGGTATTTGCTTAAATTTGGTGCAAATCGTATCGACAAAATTAAAGCCGCACCAAATTTTGACAAGTTTTAAAATATTATTTTTGTTGTTATTTAATTTTGGTTAGTTTTTTATAGTTCATTCTTTAACAACATCCGTATAAATACAAGTTTAAAGGCAGTGCCACACGATTGGGTATTTGTTGAAATTTTTCAATAGAAGATTGCTGTATTGTACCAATCTTTTGACTACAAACACCTAAAACCCAAATTATAGGCCCCGTCAGAATGGGTACTTGTACGCCAGTAACGGAAAAGTATGCGAAGGAAGTGGCGTACAAAACGTAGAGATACGCCACAATGAAGATGTTGCGTCTGCAAACAAAAATCAGCTGTTCCTTATGGCCGCGTACTTGTGGTTTACACAAGTCAATTTTGCAAATACAATGGGCGCGTTCATAAGACGTAGCTGTTTAGCTCATCTGCTACGAAACTGCTGGCAACTGTGGAACCAAACAATTACGTCTTAGAAAAGGCTTGGTGAATATGCTGTCAAATGAAAAGCTGATAAATGTAAACAAATAAATTTGGAACATCTTAAAAACATATATTTAGAAACGTCTTTTAGTTACTTTATCACATCAGTAATATAAAATAGAATAAATTTGTTTGCAACTGCCACAAAGCGGCGTTAAATTAAATATAAGCGGCGTAAGTCTTTTCGATCAGCTGTTTAGGCTAAGCCCAAAACGATGAGTTCAGGTAGCATACAAATTTTCCGCTGGAAAAATGGCGGAAAGTGGCCAACTATTGATACGGTTGCCAGACGTACTGATTTTATCAGTACAGTTCTGATTTTTCATCTCTTATACTGATTTTATTCATTCATTCAATCAGTACGCTAATGTCCTGATTTTTCAAAATGTGTACTGATTTGAAACAAAATACTTTAGGATTTTCTTAAGGTTTCTACATAACGTTGGAACTTCTTTAAACTGTACTGTAAAAAGTAAGAAGAAAATAATTTAATTATAGTTCACGTGTTTCAGATAATGTTTGATATGCCCAAGAAATTAATACAACAAAAAATTGCGATAATATGGTGGAGTCGAGTGCGTTAGTTATCTCGAAAATAACTTTCAGTTTAATAACAACAAATTTGGGTATTCGAATGTCTTTTGGTTATAACTTACAATTCTTTTTTTTCAATTTTCGGACATTGTAAAAGAGTTTTGCATGCAAGACATAGAGTTAGATACTATTTTTAGCGAATCCTTAGTCTTTCAAAGTTTTTGCCTACTTGAAAAAATTAATTTAAGTCATGAGGAAATATAGATGAAGTCCTTAAATAGTAGTACTTTTCCACAGTTTGAAAAAATATGTAATTTTGTTTTTTAATACCACACTCAAACGAAGCAACTGAAAACACTGAAACTGGAAATTATCTCATTATTGTTATTCAAAAATGTCATAACTATAAAATAATTTGTTGGCTCCTGGTAACAATGTTGTGTACACTCATGTTAAAATGAATAACCCTTTTATTTTTTATGAACTATATTTTATTTAGATACCAAAATACGGAGGTTATTCACACTAGCCTGGTTATCAGGTTATCTGGTTAAGTGGTTATATTTTTTATTCAGTTTACAATAAAATACACTACAGAAATTTTATTTTAATTTTTAACGAGATTTATAAGGCTATCTGGCAAGCAAGTGTAAACAACCTAATTGTTTAAAACAAGTACCCTGGCGTTTTAAAGTAGTATCTGTTACTTACATTCATAATTTTGCTTTGAATAAAAATGTACTGAAAAGTACTGATTTTTGTTGCATGAAATAGTCTAACGTACTGATTTCGCGCATAAAAAATCTGGCAACCCTAACTATTGAGCTGAGCGGAACTAAGACAAATAGCCAACGGTTAGGCAACAACTACGTCTTATGAACGCGCCCAATATCAAAACATTCACACTTTTTTACTGATATATTCACACTTTCTATTTACTTTATATTCACACACTTGGCTTTTCGAAGACAGTTTATTGTCTGGACGCCTACTTTACTCAAACAATGTGACAATTAAGACATATTCTCAATTGTCTTGTCTTGTGTAAACGCAAGGTTATACAGCTGTCGGCAGTGACGGACTTACGTGCGACAAAAGTTGAGTATTGGCCAACGTTCGTTGGGTCCATCGACGCAAGGGTTGCCAATCTGACGCTCTCTATGCAAATACACACGTCTACTCAACTGTCAGTTTCATCCATTAAGTTTTCGCGACATCTGTCTTTAAATTACCAAAGCCATAAATAGAACGCAATTAACTTCTTTTCTTACAAATGTCTGCTGTGGCCAGTGTTGCCATACATGGGCCTTTCTTACCAAAACTGGTAGGTTTTTTTCCATTTGGTAGGTTGGTAGGCTGGATTGAATATTGATAGGTTCCGCGAAAATAAGGGTTATTTGCGAAAAATAAATAATATGTATATTCAAATATTTTAGCAACCTTGGTTACACGAATATTTCACCGGTACGTTCGTACAACGGCGACCGCAAACATGTAAATATACTAGATTCGTAAGTACAATGTATACCCCTATTATTGCCAATATACATACATTACGAACATCCATATATAAGTTCTGTGCCTACAAGTTATCTAATTTAAATTGAACTGAACTACGTACAAAGTTATGATAAACTGCATACGTATGCATATGTACTGAAGACTGGTGCGCTGAAAAGGGCTTGCCAACAAACCCACTGAAGTCCACCATTGTCCCATTTATCAAAAGAAGGAAAGTCAGCTTGATTAGACCCACCATGGCAGGGACAGGAATTGAGTTCTCAGAAGAGGAGAAGTATCTAGGGGTAACTCTGAACAAAGTCTAAATTGGAACTCATATCTCTCGAATGTTAACAACAAGGCTGCAAGGGCGTTTTATGCCTGTCAGAGACTTCATGGCAAGACTTGGGGAATATCCTCTAAATTAACGTATTGGTCTTTGAATACGGTAGTAAAACCCGTTGTTACATATGCGACACTGGCCTGGTCGCCAAAATCTAAGCAAGTAAACGCGGGCGCCCCTAAGCAAGCTGCACCGACTGGTCTGCGTAGCCACCACAGGAGCTATGCGCAACTGTCCAACGGATGCCCTTGGTGTCAGGGGTAGAGACACGATATCGAACCGAAAGTATCGATATGGTACTCATTTAAAGTATCGCTTTAAAAATATCGGATACCCATTAATATCGGAATAAAAAGACTCCCTATTCCAAATATCGATACCAAAATCCAAAAAATTTATCTGAATATAGGTTTCGCATATAGGCCGCTGGGGTGTAGTGGTTAGAAGTGCGCAACCCGTGAAAATGAAAAACAGCTTCCCATAAAATACAATCGCCGTTCAGAGTCGACATAAAACTGTAGGCACCCCCTTTGTGCCACAACATTAAGGCCCACGCGACAAATCGGAGGAGAAGTTCGGCCAAACATATTGTGTAGGCGCCGGACTTTATTATTATTACAACACGTAGAGATTGAGGTGTTGACTTAAACATTAATTACCGTTTAAAAATGTTCGTATTTAAATCAAGTGAAAAGTCTTAACCAAATGGATTTTTCCATTATACATACACTACGTACATATAATGGAAATATTCAATTCAAATACTCCCGTACTAAAATGAAGCATTTTTCACTACACGGATGGCGTTTTGCACGTCTCGGATGCTTTTTCATATGTAATTAAGAAGGTATATGTATACAAAGCATGCACACCGGTGGCAACACATACACACATACATGGTATAACATAATGCACTAATCGCGCGCTGTGATGTTGATTCAAACTCAACATTTGAAAACACCTTTACATGTATGGCTGCAGCTGAGTGTGCAAAGACGCTTGATACAATTAGTTGCTGCCAAGAGGGTCCGGGTTCAATTCCAGCAGACGGAACATAAAATTAATTTTTTTTCTTCTTAATTACGAAAAAGCATCTGTGCACCTCACAACCACATATTTTATAACGTATATACTCAAATTTAAAACGAGTTGGGTTGGTGCTCTTTCATATGCGTATTTTTTTCAATTTAGCACGTTTTTTTTAATTCTAAAATTTTTTCTCTCAGTGTTGGAATGTGTGTTTATGACACGATACTAGAGTTCTGGTACTCGATTCCAAAAAATATCGTTTTCAAACTATCGAGTAGAAAATATCGGTATCGAATGCCAAAAGTATCGATATGGTATCGTATCGTATCGAAATTCGTGTCCCTAGTCAGGGGTAATTTAGAGGTTGACGAGCCATTCATGGATGACCCCGAGTTATCCTTCTACAAACCCTACATGGTCAGAATTCCTGAAAGGGACTGCTGTAAAGCAGGGATCGTAAATAGCAGTTATTTTTTTCCAGCAGTCAAACTAGGCCAGATATGTTTTAAGTTCGAAATAAAAGTTTTTCCGGATAGTAAACAAACCGCTTATCCAAATTAAACAAATTTGGTACCAAATGAAAGAGGACTTAAATAGCTTCTAAACAGAAATAACGGGCGAATGCTACCACTTCTATTTATATTTTTTTTTTTTTATAATTTAATACAAAAGAAATGCATATACCCAAGGTTTATTCTATGGTAATTAAAAAACATCTTTTATTTAAAGGTTTTTCAATAGCTGGCTTTCCTCGTTTAAATATTTCAGTTTTAAAGCTATTTTAGTCCTCTTTCAGTTGATACCAAACTTGTTTAATTTGGATAAGCGGTTTGTTTATTATTAGGAAAGGACTTTTATTTTCGACTTAAAAATATCTGGCCAAGTTTAGCTGTTGAAAAAAAGTAACTGTTATTTATTTATGTAAAGCGATAATAACTATGATTGACAAAGGGTCCCAAGTATGGTATACCGACAGATCGAAGATGGACGACGGGAGTACTGGGGAAGGCGTATTTGGACCTAGATTCGACAAAAGTCTGCCAATGGGCACATACCCAACCATGTTCCAGGCGGAAGCCTTTGAAATTGTAGTCTGTGCTTACGAATGTAAATATGTCGGATAGTCAGGCAGCGTTAAAGGCTTTAGACCAGTGGTAGGCATACGAACACATTCATACTAATACATATGTAATTGCGTATGTCTGTCAAATTCACAGTCTTTATTTAACTATTTAAAAATACGTTCTTTGAAAATGAAATAAACTAAACTCAGATGATTCTATCTGTGTGTCAGATGAAAATAGAAACATTTCTATTTCGTATGTACATGCATCTGCTTTGTACAGAAACAAATCTAATTTGCCTTTACACGATATGTTGACATTTCCATATGTAAAAATGGCATGTACACATGCAAATACATATCGTGTAAGAACACCTTAAGTGAGACAGTGTGCGTTATATGCACCCCTGCAGTAAATCGCGCTAGTTCAGAACTAGCGCAGAACTACCTCTTTAAGAGGCGGTACTGGTTCTCGATCTATCCCTGCAGTAAAATTTAGAGACAGTCTGTTAAAGCGCTAGTTCCGCCCTACACATTTCAGAACTCTCTCTGAACTAGTGCAAAACGGCTGCAGAGAGAGACAGTTGATTTCAAAATAAAAAATAAGGGTATATTTTTTCTGTATAGGAAAATCGTAGGGGGTGAGACCACAAAAATTCCGATTTCACTTTTTCTCATGCATTTTTGGGCTACCCTATTGTATATACATACATATGTTAAAACGCATAAATGTCCTTATGACATATATAATAAAATACGTTATGCGCATAAATAGTACGTTCCTTCAATGAAAATTTTTCGTTGATCTCTACTTATTATGGATTATGCAATTCCGTTTTTGTATGTATTGTAACAGAGCATCAACTAAATTTTCCTCTGTAATTGAACGGGACTATAAATCTAAATATGTAAGTAATTTTTAAGCAAAAAACAAAACCGACTTCAATTCTCATATAAATATTTAAGATTATCGTTAATTTCTTCACGATCCAATGATCAGTTTAAACCAAATTAGTATGGGACCACCTGTGAGGTAAGACCTTTCCTTTAAAAAATGAATTATAGAAATCATTTCACGTGGTCCAAAGTTATGCGGTAACATACATAAAAAAAATAAAAATATTCCGACGAATTGAAAACCTTTCCTTTTTGTGAAGTCGGTTAAAAAAGGAGAGTATGAGAGTATCCCTTTGGAAAGAATTAAGTTTTTTTTTTGCTAAGTGTCCCCGTTTGAGGCCCAGCAATTATGGCAGCTCTACATTAGAAATATGTGGAAGAACAGGCATTGCTGTAACCTTACACTCGTGCCACACAATAATTTCCGTGTAATCTCTAGCAGAGCACTTAACATACCCTTCGCAATGCCAAGTGGCTAAAGTTGTAATTGAAGTAAGAACTCCCTTTGCAATTCTACGACTTGGCGTTGTGCATCCCAAATACTTGATACTGGTTCTGTTAAAATTGAGATGTGCTCTACTAAAACTTCTTTGCGATGATAACGATTCCCTATTTGCTCATTTACCAGAGCATTGTCTTTTCTTCCGTCAAAGTGCATACGTATGTACATATACTAGGCGACAAATGAAAGTGGACACCTTGTTTTAATATAATATTCTCAATTATTTTCACAAAAATTTGTTTCCATTAATTATTTATGAAAATATAGTTCATTCTATAATTTAAACCATATAAATCAAAGTTTCACACCTTATATAAAGTTCACAAAAATTCAAAAAATGTTCATCCAAATTTTCAACTTTTTATTCAGAATTTCTAGTCACCAAAAAAACATTATCAAAACTCAACGTGATTTAACCGTTTGAAACTTGCACTTGCATACCCGAAAATTTTTGTGAACTTTATATGAAAAATGATTTTAATTTTTTGAATTTTATATGGAAATTGGCAGATAATAAAAAATCATTTTCCATTTAAATTGCTGGTGAAACCGGCTGTAGGTGTGATACTTTGATTTATATTATAGAATATGCTATATTTTCATAAACAATTAATACAAAAAAAATTCATGAAAATAATTGTAAATTGTGAACGAGGTGTACACTTTCATTTGCCGCCTAGTGTAAGTGCTTCTTAAAATAACACCCCAATATTTTTAAAGCTTGTGTCTGAGATTTAGATACAGCTCTATGAATCTTGTTTTGATCTATAACCGAAGTTGAATCTTCGGTCGAAACTAAGACGACGCACAGTGGGCCGCCTCATACAAGTTAGCCAGAAAAAAAATATTTTATTGCTTCAGATGCTTAGATTTGTTGTAAAAAGTGGCCATACAAAAACTTACCTTGGTCAAGGATCGATTAGATGACACCAGAGGTCCTTTGATGAGGGTTTGTAGCAAAAACGGTATATTGAAGGTATCTATATATAGATACGCCACAATAAAATTTTTAACCCCATTTTTTGAGGGCACCGTTCTCTTGAAAGAATATAACTTCCTCTAATCCAGAAATGTTAACCCCATTATACAGGGAGCGTGACATATGACATACAGACTAAAATGTGAAAACTGATGTATCTCTAAAACCAATTACGCTGGGGAACTGAAACTTGGCACGGATGCATAAATTGTAAAAACCATACATATGTTAACAATGCCGTACTTATGGCGAAAAATGGTAGATTTTGGAAAAGGGGGCATGGCATCTTCTATACAAACCGAATTTCAAATATGGCTTATCTATGGACCGCTTTTGCTAACGTACTTATGGCGAAAAGTGCTTTGTATTGGAAATGGGGATGTGGCACCTCCCATACAAAATACAATTTCCATATCGCTTATCTCTACAACTACTTATAATAAGGTTATGGATACACCTACATCTAAAAATCATAAAATGGCAAGAATCATTCAATTGGGATGAATTTTCTCCCAGATTTCAAAATCGCTTTGAATGATTGGAAAGATTTATAGAAGGATTTTTCTTCCGATAGGGGGCTCAGGTATTGAGAGCTATCCTAAATTATCCTAATTATGGTCACATTTGCTTCATCTTTTGAATACTTGTTACCCAAACGTGTGATGCACAGATATTGATTTTTGGCCCAGTCCTGACAAAACCCGTGTGAACACCTTCGAGGTACTTTCTTAACTTCTACCGTTTCTGATGAAGAGAAAGAGGAGTTTATGTAGATGTTGGAAATATAGTTTTTAACCTTCCCAACGTATTTACAGTTTAAATTAATTGTAAAGCTTAACACTGCAAAGAAAACACTATTTCAAGTTTGAATATAAAATTGTTTAATATATTCAATTATTTTTTAATGAATATATAACTTATAACTACATATTTGTTTTTTTATATATCTATTTTGAGCTATGTCTGGAAATGTCACTGTCGGAGTGTGAACTTTCATCTGCTTCATCAGTCGCAACTCTTGGGTAACTATGACCATTTTTTCGTACTGACTCTGCTTGATATAATATGAAATTTGACATTGTTGCAAGGTCGTGCAAAGTCTGGCTTAAGTAGTATCTAAACGAATATATAATGAAGAGCTTCACAAAAAAATTTTAAGAAAAATACATGACAATACAGTATTTAGATCATGATAAAAACATTACAAGGTAAAATCATTGGGAGGCAGTCTGACGTTTGCCAGCAATATAATTTTCAAATTCGAACTCAAGCTCACACACACATTCCCATTTTTAATCTCAAACAACAACAATTGTGAACAATTTCATTTTTTTATTTTCAATTTTATATGACTTTAAAATGTTTGCAAACGTCAGAAAAAAATCATGGCCGACGAATTGAGATAATGATTTTACCTTCTAATGTTTTACCATGGTTTAGATTGTCCAAAAACTTTGTTCATATTTTTTGACGAAAAAATGCCTAATTTTGACACATTACTCTAGCTACGTCCCTCATCACATATTAATTGTTTTTATTCCATAAAAAAGAGCATCGTCTTCTATGCCAAATGCATTTTTTCAGCATTCTGGCACACCACTGTGATAAACAACACACCACATTTTAAAAATGTCTATTTGATTTGTGTAATTTTTAGAAAACAAAGTTTCAAAACATCAGATTTGACCAACAAAAGAACTACTAAAGTGGGCTTTAAAACACCAAAGGATAAATTTTTCTATGGACATTTCTTAACAAGTTGGAATTATCAAAACAAATAAATGCCACTTTGATTTTTTTCGGCTAATGTCGTCATATGGCCCAATGTGCGACGTCAGCGTATACCGTTGATATCTTCAAAACCAAAAGAAACCCAAAAAAAACATTTTCGGGACACACTAATGCACATGAGTACTTAGATTCATAATTTTCTGTTTTCAAGTAGTGGCTTATGCTTTTTTTGATATTTATGCTTCTACGTGTGTAAGTATAGTATGTATTTACATACATATGCATATTTGTGCATAGCAGTTGCATTCACATGCAATATTCATAAAAATTGTTGCATTTGAAAGTGAACATCGCATTATTGACACACATTCTCCTAGCCTAATCTAATTACTTGGCAGCTTGGGTTGCTGTACTGGCGGTGGCGGCCGCGACGATACGCCGCAATGCTCATGAGTTTACTTCAAAGCAGTGATTTGCTGTGCTTTGCCGCTGTTTTATAAGCAGTGTTACCATTCATTTGTTTGCCGTCCCGCCAGATTTATAAACAAAAATCGCTAGAATCCCGCTAAATCATTTAAATTCTGTAAACTTTTACGAAAAACTAATTTCTTTAATAATTTGTCAATTCAATTTTATTTGACGAAATAAGAGTCATATAGGAGAAGATCCGATTAGGGCACGACCTTCACCCTTCTGTTCAATTGATGAAATCTATTTTGTATGAAATTTAACGTGTTAGTAAATATTTCTCGAGTGGGTTGGCTGAAAAAATCCTGGCCAGGATAATTTTAATTAAATATTCAAAAATTAATTATTTTTTAATTTTGCACCCATTTGTTTTTATATTATACACCAATCGAAAGCATAAAGCCTATAGAATGTGTTAAACAGATGAGTGAAATTTACTATTATTACTTACCTGTTCATATCTGCCAACCCGATAGGCAGGCCATGAAAAAAACAGACAACCCAACGTTTAGTTTTAGCATGTGCAAGCAAATCGTGTAACTTTCAGCTCAAACTGCATTTGCAATACTTGCACAATGCTTTCTTGGAATCATTAAAATATTCCAAAATCCAGTCTTTTAGTTCTGGATGTTTAATCCGCTCTCCGCGGAATTTTCGCTTGTAGGTTTTTGGCATTGCGGAAGAGTTTTGATGCAATGCTCAAAACGCGAAAAGATTTAAACGTCAAAAAATTAGGGATGGCAAGCTACGTTTCAGTGTCCTATAGATTTTTTGCATTACAAAATGTAATTGTAATACTGTGTTTACATACGGCGATTTTAAAGGCAACTTTTAGTTGAAAGTTAAACTGCCTTTCAACTAACTGCTTTCAACGAAGTTGTAATTGCGATCATTGTGAATAAACTCGCTAAAAACTAGCTAAGATCTCCTAAACAAACGATAAAAATCCCGCTACTCACCGAGTTCTAATTTTACCCGCTAAGTAAAAAATAAAACCGCTAGATCTAGTGGGAAAATGCCAAAATGGCAACACTGTTTATAAGTCAACGTCTTGGTCGAGTAAGCACGCCGCTCAACAACTTCCTACACTTTTTACTGGCCTTTACAAACAATTAAAGGTAATAAGCAAGAAAGTAATAAAAAAAAATATTTAAAATGGGAAAAATGCGTATTTTTACATTTCTGCAATTGTTGCATTTCAACCAGGTAGGAAATTAAACTTTCTATAATGCAATGCCTTCCTGCACTTTATTACGCCATAACAGCGTTTTACGCCTGCAAATTCAACAATGAACTTACCTAACTGCTTATGTACATATATAATATATATATAATGAAATCAACTTGCTCACGCAATCAAATATACATACATAGGTACATATGTATATACTTATTTTAAGTAGCGCCTACGATCGTCAAGAAAGGAATACAAAATTTACTAATGTAAAACTGAGAAATAATTATATAAAATCTGAGCTCCATATGATCTAAACAAAGCAAAAAAATTATTATTTATTATTTATGTAAAGAAATAAAACTATATATTAAATTTAAATATGCATGGCCGCCGCTGTGGCTGAGTAGTTAGAGGATCGTACAACCACTCCGTAGGGCCTGGGTTCAATCCCTCCTGGCCCGGGTAACATCTAAATTAGAGTACACTCAGAAAAGGAATCGAGTTTTTCGTACTCGATCTTAGCCTTTCCGAACTTAAAATCGGGCTAAGATTGAAAGTACTAAAATAGACAACACAAATCTTACATTAAGTATGATATTTTTGAGTACCAAATACTGGAGTTAAGATCATGCAAACTTAAAAAATTAAGTATATATCATTTATTTTTTTCACGCGTCTTTTTGTGAAAATATTGTTCACATTAGAGATGGGCACGTGGGTTATTTTGGCTCACGTTCGCGCACGCTTTCTTACGGACATTTTTTTTTTTCAAATTGAAACTTTATTATATAAATAGGCTTTTACCACACAATTATGTTACAAAATATTGGTCAAACACCTAGCAAGAGATGAACGCACTATCAATTGTGTTTACTGTTTTTAATTTTAATTATTTGTTTCTAAAAATATAGTAAATGCTTTAACAAAAACCATATAAATCCAAGAATCAATCTTTGTGCAACATTTGAAAAAAATCAATATACTTTCGTAAAAATTTCGAGCTTTTCAATTATGTAGATTTTTATTATTACCTTTCTTTTATTAGCTCGAGATGTAACTATGTAATATTGATGCGCCTAAAAGATGCACCGATTTCTATTCTCAAGTTACATATATTAATGACAGTACGAATGGCAATTATAATAAGGAGGTTTTAGTTTTTTAAATTATAATTTTAGTTAGAAATATTTTGAGTATGCAGGTTTGTAGCCCATTCAATTTAAGTACAACAAAGTGCAAGTTGAAAGTAACTCCGACTTACCGTTGATTTTTTAGATTTTTTTTTTGTCGAAGGTGTTTTCTTTTTCTCCATACAAAAAAAAAACCTCGAACATAGATACTTTGTATGGGAAAAAAGTACTGACATCGTCAACAAAAAAGGAGCAAATGTTAAGCTTTCTCCCAAAATTTTAAAGTATCGTTACAACTTTAGTTTCCTGTTTCCGTACAAATGTCTTATTTTTGGTTAAAAATACACATATTATGACAAATATTTCGATTGCCTAATTCTTTTAATTCAAGTTGAATTAAACAACCCTCTTACATGTAGTTTCGAAATAAAGCATTTTCAAAACCATTCGATTCATACTCAAATTGTAATAATTCACTAAACTTATTAAATAATCTGAATTTTATTTAATTTTTAAACAAGTGTAAACCCTACCCAAACACCTAAAAAATATCATAAGTGTTCAAACTATATTTTAATATTTCACACAACTTGAGTATAATTCAGGGACCGTAACAGTTATGGGTCATGTTAGGTTAGGTTATGATGGCTTACCATAACGTCCGTAGTATGGATGTTAATTTTTTCGCTTTTTACGGTCCCGGGAATTTCGGGATGTCGTTATCACAATCCCGGCATCCCGGGATTAGTACAGGGATTTAGATATTCATTACCTTTAAACAACTTAAATCGAGAAAATTGCTTCTATATTGTTTGAGAAGCTCTCTTACCATAAAATAAATAATAAATAAATGGGTTTGAAACCTAATTTTTTATTTAAAGTGGCGTTTTTGTTTTTTTCCTCTGGCGCCAGGATTTAATTTAAAGGACTTTGTAATTTCAAAGATATGATTAATTCCAAAAATTATTAAAAAAATTCAATGCAATGTAGAATAAAAATATGGGTACCAAATGAAAGAGAAAATGTCTTTAGAATAAAAAAAATTAAAATTGTTTGTATTCACAAGGACGAATAGGTAATTTTTTAAGCTGACAAAGTTAGAAGGACAAAATTCGAGGATACTTACCAGGTCTTATGCAGCAAAAAATTGAATCTGTTTAAATTCTACAGAATTTTCTCTTTAATTTGATACCCATACTTCTCTAAGCTAAGCTGACCAACCGCCCTCCATTGAGGAGGATTGTCCTCTTCAAACGTGATTTGTCCTCCTCAAAAATTTTGTCCTTCTCTGTCCTCCTTTTGAGCAAAAATGTCCTCCTTGTCCTCCTTTTCAAGTTTTATAGCAGTGATGAAATTAAAAAAAAAATTCTTTCAGAATATTATTATTTCCTAATCGTACGCAATCATTGTATTTAAATGGCGTTTCATTGTTCAAATTTTAGTTAAATGATGTAAACTTTTGATTCAACTAATCGCTGTGAAAGCTGAACAGTGTTACCGCCTTTTAGCATTAAGCAATAATATTTTACCATTTATAACACTGAAAGATTAGCTAACGACGCATCTCCACAGGGTGAAATTATTGCCTACCTTATGTCGTTTTGTTTTCCAGATACATATGTATAAGTTTTATCAGTATATTTGTGGAAATATTTGTGTATTGGGGTTTTTTATCCTGATACAGTAAGTATGTTCGTTGCATTGGAGCGCAAATCTGCTTAAAAAATTCTGGAAATGTGTTATTTCACATCCAAGAACATAAGCAAAAATAACACAGGCCTATGTGGCTTTCGAGAAAATAACTTTTATAATTTTTCTTAGCATTACCGTGCATTACTTCAAAATAACGTAAGTTGTTCCGATTAACTTAGCCTCTTTATGCGTATTATTACTAATACTATTGGTTTTTTAAGTAAACATTCTATTCTAAATTAAATAACTTTTGGATTTTCATGCAAATTGTTAAAAATTCTATCATGTCAGTATTTTAATTACATGATGATTAATTTCGACATGCTGGCAAAGAACCAAAGATGTATTTTAATTTAACATACCTAGATTATGGCTGCCGTAATCCTGAACCCATCGTCTAAGGCACTTATCATCCAAATCAAAAACGAAGATACAAGTGAATATGGTGCCAATATATCCCCTATAAGTACAGTTGCTTTGGTTCTGATATTATAAGCAATGTAGTTTTTTTAATTATAAAAGAACAAATTTATCTATGTGGTGACGTAACTTGGAAAAAGCGGTCTTGAATGATTGACTAAAGCAATGTTTGCATTGTTCAACTTTGCGTTCAACATTTCCGTGCAACTCAACGCAGGGGTGCACGGAACAAAGTTGAATAGCTAACTAGTAATTTTTAGAAAAAAAAAACCGACTTCAACTCCCAAATAAAAAATATATATATATATATATATCTCATGATCCGCTGATCGGATCTTAACCAGATTAGTATGGGACCACCTCTGAGACACTACCTTTCCGATGCAAAAAGAATTATCGAAATCGGTTGACGTGGTCCAAAGTTATGCGGTAACATACAAAAAAAAAAAAAAAAAAAAAATATTCCGACGAACTGATATCCTCCTCCTTTTTTGGAAGTCGGTTAAAAATATCAAAATATTCGCCATAAAAAGGCGTTTGCATTGTTCAATTGTGCAGTCATCTTTTGGTTGAACGGCCTTTCAACTAATCGCTTTCAACAAAGTTGGCCGCCAGCCAACATTTAGCCATTCAATTTTTTTTTCGTGCAACCCTGCGTTGAGTTGAACGGAAAGTTGAACAATGCAAACACTGCTTAACCACCATTAGCGAATTTCCGCATATCCTACAAAGCGCTTCATGATCATTTTGCCATTTTGTAACCTAAAGATAATTTAGGTAGGCTGTCTTAAGTGAAGCCGTTCTAAAAGACTTAAAGCTCAGTTAGTCTAGGCTTAATTTCCGTCACTTAACTTAACTCAGTATTTTGGCCAACCTGTTATATAAGAAACTGTGTTGGCGGTTAGCTAAAACTTAACTTACCGTAAGAAACTTAACAGCCTGTAGGTTTTAGATTCTTAAGTTACGGCCTTATGGAAATTGAGAGCGGTCAGAGAATCAGGTTTGCCAGATTTTCGTTTTTGTAATTTTCAAAAATAAATGACCGCAAACATTTTTGTTTGCATGAATTTTTTTGATGTGGCATTTTAGGCGGCAAACTGGCAAAGAGCTGAAAAAGAAAATGCAAAAACAAAATATTCCCGCTTCTGGCTTAAGTTGACGTGTTGAGTAATCATTGATGATTTCTTACGGTAAGTTAAATTAAGTTAAGTCTAGACTAACTGAGCTTTTACCCAATAAGGACTGAAAAAAGTGCTTCCCTGCATGCTTCCTAGAAAGGTACGAATATACTTAAGAATATGTTTATATTACTTAGCATTACAAATAAGATTCAATAATCATTTCAAATCTAAATAAAAATATTTGATATGAACCTTAAATAAATTCCTTAAAGAAGTATGATTTTTAAGAATTAAGAAAAACTTTAAAAGAACTTCTTCAAACGACGTCCCACAAAAGCCCTTCTGAAAGCTAGTTTTTTGAGTAGCGAGAGCAAAAGCCCTTCACTTTGTGCCGCTCCATACAAAAAATGAAGGAGACAGGAACAACTTTCAGAAATGCCTTTTGGATAAGATTTTGGCTTTGATATTATCTACTGGGTATTATTTATGTATGACCCCTCAGCCGTGTACCTTAGGGATGCACAGCAGAGGTGCACGCAGTTGACGTCGCGGGCAAACTGCGAGCACGCGAGCGTGCTAGGCGAGGTGAAGTGAGCTGTACGGAGATGGCAACGTATACATATTAACCACTACACACTTATTTTCAAGTAAAAATGCGTGTATGTATGTGTACTTTTGCGAGAACTGAGCCAGCATCAGGCCACCAGAAAAAGCCAATTTTTCCAAAACAAAAGCGCCAAGTTTTTATTATCATGTTTAATAATTTTTTTGATTCAGTAAAAAGTGTATATACATATCCATTTAATCATGTTTTTATTAATAAATTAATTTCAACACATTTATAACAACGCAAAACATATTTAATTTACCTATTCCTCACATTTTATTCAGTAAATGAATTCCATCTTAATGTAGAATATTAGTGTATAGCGTATACATACATACATACATATGTACCTATGCATTCGGTGTGCTTAAATTAAAAAAGCATCACTAAATAACGCACCAAGCATTGAATTCCAATTATTTTGGCTTTTTGGTTTCCCAAAAGCACTAAATTTAGTGCAAAATGCACGACCTTGGCAACAGTGAGCTGAGCACATCAATGCTCAAACAGTGATGCCAGACCAAGAATTGAGTAAATGCGCTATGTATATTTTTCTTTTAAAGCAAAAGTTCTAATTGGCGAGGGGATTGATTTTTGGTTCTTACATAGAACACTGATAAGATTCACAATCGTATCTTAGGACTTAATTAATATAATCAACATTATTTGTAGACGAATATATTTGTGTTCGTATGAAAGAGTAGCATATGTCGGGGGGGCTGGCTTTAGTAAAATGTACCATTACCTATATTCTTTAAACCACAAGGAATTTTTTTATGAGACTTCATACGAATATTGAACTGCTAGCATCGCAACTGCCTCTTTTGCGTTTATTTTCCCAGAATTCTTAAACGACTCGGCGCCAGTGAGTCTTTCGCAATCGTATGCTGCGAATGGTTCATTATACTAAAGCCAGTCTTCCGACATAAGCTACTATTCTATACGAACACAGATATGTATACTTCCTAATAGGCTTGTAAAATGCCCAATACCCAAATCCCTCGCATGAGTTATTATCATGAAACAGTGTTGATATTTTAAGTACAATTGTACTTTTTTCAGTACAATTAATTTTAAAATGTACAAAAGTACAATTTGCCGATTTTAAGTACAATTTCAACATCAAAAATATTTTTTGTACCAAACGCTCAAATCTCTTCTAGCACTTTGATTCTTAGTCCGTTTACATTTAAGTAAATGGATATACCTATATTTCATATTTGCTACAAAACGAAATTATGAATTGAACATAATTTTGAATGTACACGGGATTGTGAACAGTAATATTAGTGATGTGCGTTGTAGTGATTGCGCTTTCTTATCATCGGCGGGTGAAATATCCCTCATCGCTATTTATTTTGAAAAAATCTTTGGAAATGCAATTTACCTAATGGCGATCCTGCAGAAATAGAAGTAATTGAGCAATTCGGGGGTTGAAAGTAAAAAAATGTATGTAAATTCCATGCGTTGAAATTATAAATTTCCCTTGAGGACTTCCATTTTATCGATAGTGATCTCATTTTATGTTCATTAATATGAACTGACCTATATAGTGTATTAATGTTTTATCATCATTGTCTTTATCTTAGACAAAATTACACGGTCACCCGGTATTTATTTTATTTTTTTTAAATAATTTTAATTATTTTTTTAATAAAATTGTAGCTCATTATCAAACAAAAACCTTGCAAATAAATCGAAACTTGAAAAAATGAAAAAAAATCAACAAAGTTTCATCAAATTTTCACAGTTTTTGTTCAGAATTTGTAGACATGTTTTGGGTTAGCAATTTTGTAGCCCATTCAATCTAGTATAATAAGGTGCAAGTTTGAAATGTCTAGAAAATACCATTGATTTTTTTTAATTTTTCTGTTTGCGGTGTTGCGCACTTTCTTCCATATAACGAACGTTCGCATTTTATGTTATATGGATATTCATCCAACGCGTGTAGCGTTGTTGTTTTTTATTCCAATATTTTAAATTAAGCTTTATTTTATAGTTTTTCTTAGACAATGATAAATGATGTACACAAATTTCAGTATGGAAAAAAAAGTGCAACACCTTCAACGAAAAAAGTTCTCAAAAATCTACGCGAATTGAATGTACTATCTCGATCATTTAAACCTCTCGGACTCGCCCACCACTAAAAATGATTATTTAAATCTAACGTATATATTAAATGATATTTAATATTTGCTTTAGAGATGAAATTTCGACAAATTTGTTTAAACAAAAATGTTAAGCGCATATACAGAGAGCGAGATTCTGCTTGCGTTTCTATGTTTATATCATTTATCAGTTTAAGCACATACGATTAAATGTAAAAATAGTATTTTTAATTGCGGATCCGAAAGAAATATTTATTAGTTGCATTGAGTTACGCAAAAATAGTGCCGAAAATCAATCGATTGTGCTGAAGGTGCCGGCTGCTTCCGAAAGGGCCGAAAATGGCACAATGCACACTCATTTTCCATCATTGTCACACATGCAATCTCACTATTCTGTTGACTTCGTTTTCACCTTCCGATAGCTTTTTGCTTCCGCGCTTGCCCAGCACCGCTGTGCAAAGCTTTGCACGCGCAGTCGCCCGCGACACATATGTGCTGATTTGGGCATCCCTAGTGTACCTGATCAGGAACTTGCACTTTTTCGGCATTCGCCTGAAAAAAAATAAGATTTCAACCAAATAAACTAAACAGAAAGAAGATAAACCCACCAGATATTCAGCATGTTAGAAAAAACGTCAGTTTTCGACAGAAAACTTAACCCTTTGTCATAGCAAAAATCTGCTAAAAATTAGAGAAGTGTCTGCATTGACCTTCATTAAAAAACCAGGACAACTGAAGTGTGAACCAGGACACCAGGACAATTTGTCTTAATCAGGACAAATCCTGGAAAACCAGGACGTCTGGAAGCCCTAACCTAGATATTAAAAAAAAAACCATAACTATTGGAACGGGGTGAAATTAGATTTCGCAGGCCTGTGTAATCCAATAGAAAACAGCTATTTATTTTTATATTATTTATTTTCAATTATTTTCTCATAAAAATATAGTTCATTCTATAACAAACACCATACAAATTCACGTGTCAAACTTTGTGCAAATATTAAAAAAATTCAGCGAATTTTCCTCAAAATTTTACACTTTTTTTAAGAATTTCGGGAAAAGTTTTGCGTATTTATGCAGTTTTATAGCTCAAGCAATTTTAGTATAATAAAGTGCGAGAAGAATAAAGTTTCATATGTCTACAAAATAACGTTGATTTTTGACATTTTTTACGGTGTTATTCATTTTCTTCTATACAAAATATGTTCGAATTTTTTTTTTATATGGTAGAAAACTAAGAACACTGTCAAAAAAAATGCCAAAAATCAACGGAAATATGTTTCGGTCTTATAATTATGCAAATTGTTTGACTTGTGTTTAGAGCAACTTTAAATTATTTATGTGTTAAAATAAATATAAAACAAATTTTTGTTGTTTTCAATATGGAGAATTTGTCCTCCTGGAATGCTAAAAAATTATGGTCACCTTATCTAAGCACATTTCACTGAATCTGTTTAAATTCTACAGAATTTCCTCTTTAATTTGATACCCATACTTCTCTAAGCACATTTCACTGAATTTTTTAAATCATTTTTGAATTACTGACGTCAGGTTTTTATGAAAATCCAGTTTTTATTTTTTTGTGCTGAAGATATTATTACTCAACAGTAACTTCAACCCTTTGTATTATTTGCATGTTGTCTTCGATTATTATAACAAAAACAAAAAAAACGCCCACTTGCAGAACAGCAGATTATCTACACATATAACTCGAAGTTTACCGGTAAAACTGATAAATTGACTTGCACAATCAATGGTTAGGAGTATAACTAGAATCAATCGTTAAATATTTAGCCCAGCAATTTTCGAAGGTTAACTTCCTAAAAAATTTTTATTTAAAAATATTTTTGAATACATATGTACATTAGGGTGGTCCATAAAATCAAATTAAAAAATTTTCCGGTCTCACCTCCTCAATTGGTAATACCACGGTCACAGATTTCACATATAAAAATATTGGTTCCGATTGGAGTCGGTTAAGGCGTGTCGCAAAGGGGTCAAAGGCCAGCTGCCTCTATGGACTCAAAAAATTAAAAAATATATATTTTTTCCATTTTATACCCAATATCGATACTACTAAGGTAAAGGATATACCGTATAAATTTTGGTCCCGATTGGAGTCGTTTAAGATGTCTTCATAGGGTAATCTTAACTTTGACCCCTGAGCGACACGCCAATATGGGCAAATCTCCGGAAACATGCGATTCAACGCTAAGAAAACTGAAATTTTTAAATTGAACGCACACAAATAGGTTATATATCAAATTGTTTGAAATCCATTGAGGAAGCATTAGATTCTTGTAAGATTAATTTTTCTCAAATGCTTAAAGACCTATAACTAGAAAACGATAATTTTTGAAAACTCAATGTTAGCGATATTTCTAGAGGGCGTGGTTTTTGCCTGATTTCAAAAATTTTCAAAACAGTATTTAAGAAGATCAGGCGCAATTTGGTTCAGATTGGTGAAGTGGTTTTCGAGATACAAACATTTGACATAAGTGGGCGGGCCACGCCCAGTTTCCAAAAAATTTTACGAAAAACTAAACTAATTCGCTTAAGATCCATTGAAAATATCATTTTGGAGTAAATATTTAAAAATTCGTTCACTGCACTGCCCAAAGATCTGAAAATCCTTACATACACACATTCAAATTCGTGACTGTAGTTTAGGCAAAAATGATTTTATGTATTTAGCATTTTCAACGAACTTTGTGAAAAAGGTTGCCCAACGATCACGCTTAATGCCAACCTGTTATGTTTTAGTCTGTCAGTGTGCCATCAAAAAAAGGGAAATGTGAAGCCATTCACGCAAAGACCTATTCAGACAATATTTGTTATATTTTCAATATTTTCAAAAGCACGCAGCTGTAAAAGGTATTATTTTTATCTTTAATGTATAATTAATATGTATGTATATAAACAAATCAGAACAATTTAGTAACTGCTGAAAGTTCAAAATGGAAAAGAGCTTGA
>NW_023460173.1:0-14061 GCF_013731165.1 Rhagoletis pomonella
AACGCTCTACAAAAGGTGATGAGTTGTAGCTTTATTTATCAAACCCCATCTGTTCTTTAAAATCCAATCTGTTAGAGCAGAGGTTCCCAAACTTTTTTTCTTTTTGACCCCCTGCTGATACATTTCTAAATATTTCCAAAGCTCGTAAAAAAATTAAATTTGAAAATTATGAAAATTAGATCGCGGGTGAATTCAAAAACTAAAATCAGAGTGGCCAAAATAAAAGTAAAATATTTTCTATTTATAAAAAGAATGTGATTACACACTTGTAAGTTTTAAAAAATAGAGCTCGTAAATACATCAAAATACTCTCTCGCTCGGAAGAGTTATATTTTTTAAGAGCACTGCAAGCGCTAGCGTTATTTACATTATCTTCACCATAAACTCATCAAATGTTCGGCTCACTCATGACTTTGCACGTGGAGTATATGTATAATAGTTTATTTGTGTTAATGGCATAATTTTTATTTTTATCGCTCCGAGTTTTAAAGTGAGGCAAAAAAAAAATTATCACATTTTTAAAACACAAAACTTAAAACATCAAAACGCCTAAGCTTTTTACGACAAACTTTTAATTAAGAAACTGACAATAGAGAAAAGAGCGAGTTTAAAAAAATCGATGACAAATAACCAAGCAAGCAAGAAGCACAAAAAGTGTATGGGCAAATGGACTTGTCATTTACGCCTATCACAGTCAGGTGTTTGTGCCACGTGAAGTGACCAGTCAGCAGTCCAGCAAGTTGTCTGCAGTGTCGTCTGCTCATTGAGAGCAAAAAATTAGATAGACCTTGTGAGATTGAAGGCAACATGAGTTTTGCCCACCTCGATGCCTCTCAGTAATTTCTGAGCGAAGTATTCACCCAGTTTCTGATGGTGGCTTCGATTGCCGAAGGTGGGAGTGCTAAAACTGGTTGTGGACCGAGGAATGTCTGGTCTGAGCAAACTCTGACCAAATGATCAGATGTCTCATAACGAGGTACTCCAGAGTGACCTGGCACCCAGAGTAAAACAACGTCGTTATGTTCACCATCATATTTTAGTCGAGCCTTGCATTGCCGAACTAGTTTGGAAGTACTTAAATAGAGGGCTGGTCAATGCCTTAAGTGCAGCTAGGTTGTCACGTAAACTCCTTCCCCTCCACCTATGTTCCACCACGTAGTCCATGGCTTTGAGTATTGCAATTAACTCAGTCTGGAAGACCGAAGCATATTCCCCTACAGAAAAGTGAAGCTTATCTCCATTAACCTCGAAAAAGACCCTAGATCATGACCCAGAGTCAGTTTTGGAGCCATCGACAATATGGTGAGATTCGACAATATGTGCGATGGAATCAAACCAGAATTCAGTCTCAGGGAACTCAACATTATAAAATCTCTTCAACAAAGGTAATGGTGGCGTACATTTACATTTACCCATTTACAACTCATGGACCCCCATATTTTGTTCACGTCACCGTGGACACCCGTCGAGTCTTCCGTGGACCCCTGGGAGTCCACCTGGACCACTTTCGGAATCACTGCGTTAAAATCAACCTATCCAATGTTATATAAATAGGCGCGCATGTTTCTACATATAGTTGCGACTTCCGTACCATGCGAGAGATTATTTTCAAAAGCTGGGGCCACAATAACCACATCAAGAAATCGACCTACTGGAAAGCATCTGGAAAAATTATTGTTTTTGGGCAGCGCGACAAAATCCGAGTTTTTCAATTGACGGCTTATAGTACCAAACGTATTATTTAAACAATTTTACAAATTAGTATATACTCTTAATTTTTATCAGAGTGACCATGGTATATTTCCGAAAGAAGTTGATTTGTGTCTACATTTCTTTCTTTTTGTATTTCAAGGCCATCAGACAAAATGCCAAAAGTACAAATTCTAGAACAGCCACATAGAGCTTTGATGTAGAAGGAAAGTTTTGTACAAAGAAAGACCTATTATCGTCTCATTAAAAATGATAAACATGATAACTTCTTCCAGAAATATAGCACTGTTACTCTGCAAAAATGCTGTTGAACAGTGTTATGATACAGATATTTTTCATTAATTAATTAATTTGTATGAAATAAATAAAAACAAATAAAATACGTACATAAAAAGAAGCAAATTCTGTATACTTTTTAAAAACTTTATACTTTTTCTTGTTTTTTGAGGGTCCATCCTAGTAAAACTTGTTTTAAAACTTGGAAGTTTTTCTTAAAAAAATCTAAAATATTCATCTAAAATCAATAATGATAGTCACATAAATTAATTTGGCACATATGTGACAGCGTTTTTTAATACAAACAAACATAAACATATTTCAATTCTTATATAGGTACAAATATCGATATCAGTAGGTATCGATACTTTTAGCCCGATACTTTGTAGGTATCGATACTTTCTTTCGATGCTCCTTCCAAGTACAGGTATCGATACTTCTATGGTATCGTTTCATCCCTAGAACCAAGTACTTTATAATACGGTTTTATGTATTACGTTTATATATAAAAAGAATGTCATACCACAATGAAAACTTTGATTTTTACTTACTTTTGCTATAAACGGGGTCGAATAATGATAAAATTAAAATTATACGTATTAAGTTTAAAATTATTTCCATGTACTTCAGTACTCGACATTATTTGGCAGGTACAACTACTTTTGTTGAGCACAAAATGCAGCCCTAGTGAATCTTGTGGTTACTATGGCAACCAACTACCGTTACTTCTATCAGCATTGCCACTCACTTGATCGATCGAATGACAGTCATTCGCTACAGAGCCAAACTGGCATATAAAATTTTGCATATGTGTTAGTTTTCGTTGTTAATGTGCTGGAGTTTCTGTCAATCGCGTCTTGTCGGGTTATCTCTGCAACCGCTTACGCTAACGTCCTGAAATTCGACACAGCTACATATGTTATCAATACCGTACTTATGGCGAAAATATGTAAGTAATGGAAATTGGGGCGTGGCACCCCCATGCTTCTCATTTCACTTATCTCTGGAACCGCACATGTACTAGCTACATATGTTACAATACCGTACTTATGGCGAAAAGTGGTAATTATTGGAAAGGCTGGATTGATATACATTTACGTAAACGTGCAAGTATCATTCGGTTGGGAAACATTTTCTCCTGGATTTCTAAATCCCATTGAACTGTTGTAACTTTGTTTTTAATTTTTAGTAAAAGGTAAAACATATGTGAAAATTTTGAAGTATTTTTTTTAATTGTTCACAAAGAATGGAGTTTGATTTTTTGAGTTCCGCTATAGACTGTCCTATCTACATACCTATTTGCATAAAATGATAGCCCTTTTCGTTGTTCGGACTAAACTCAAAAATCACTGAATAGAGTTCCGTCAGATTGTCGGAGGTTATCTTACATGCATGCTTGGCAGAGATCTCACGGCGCCCTGAAATTGTGCATATGGAAACTGTGCATACGAAATAATGCATATAAAAAAAATCGAAATAATGCATACGAAAAAAACCGAAATAATGCATATATGCACAGTTTCGGCTGAAACCCGAAATAATGCACATGACAAAAACCGAACGAATGAAATGAAAACGAACTTCTTTCTGCGTAGGCGTCCTTCGGCTGCGCTTAGGGATTATAACCCTTACTAAGTAGAATTTTCCTTTCTGTGATGCCGGGAAAGGGGGGGGGTCGGAAGTATTTTTGCGCAGAACTTCTTTTTGCGTAGGCGGCCTTCGGCCGCGCTTAGGGGTTATAACCCTTACTAAAAATAGCTTTCCTTTCTGTGTTGCCGGAAACGAAGGGCGGAAGTATTTTTGCGCAGAACTTCTTTTTACGTAGGCGGCCTTCGGCCGCGCTTAGGGATTATAACCCTTACTAAGTAGAATTCTCCTTTCTGTTTTGCCGGAAAAGGAGACCGGAAGTATTTTTGCGCAGAACTTCTTTCTGCGTAGGCGGCCTTGGGCCGCGCTTAGGGATTATAACCCTTACTAAGCAGAACTCTCCTTTCTGTATTGCCGGGAAAGGGGGGTCGGAAGTATCTTTGCACAGAACTTCTCTCTGCGTAGGCTGCCTTCGGCCGCGCTTAGGGATCATATCCCTTACTAAGTAGAATTCTTCTTTCTGCGTAGGCAGCCTTCGGCTGCGCTTAGGGATTAAAACCCTTATTAAGTAGAAGTAAATAATTCATATTAGAAAAAAAACGAAATTATCCATATGCACACTTTCGTTAGAAAATCGAAATAATGCATATAACAAAAACCGAAATAATGCATATGTGAAAGACAAAGTAATGCATACATGCACAGTTTCGGTTGAAAACCGAAATAATGCATATAACAACAACCGAAATAATGCATGTATGCACAGTTTCGGTTGGAAACCGAGATAAGGCATATGCAAAGCCCGAAGTAAATTATACATGCACAGTTTCGGTTTAAAACCGAAATAATGCATATGAGAAAGTACCGAAATTATGCATATGCATACTTTCGGTTTAAAAGCGAAATAATGCATATGGAAAAAATCGAAGTAATGCATACATGCACAGTTTCGGTTGAAACCGAAATAATGTCCAAATGCACAGTTTCCATATGCGCAATTTCGGTGCCCCGGATCTCACAGGTGGAAATAAGACCATCGGTAAAGCTCATGACACCGAAAGGGATTGGTATTCCATATGGTATCACAGCGGTACTATTATTGGCCTATGTGTGAGAAAAATACTGCGCCTTAGTGGGTTTAACTTAAACCAAAAATTTTGACTTTACAGACTATTTGGCCAATGCAAAAGTTCTTATTAGGCGCCGCGAAGAAAGCGGGCATAGGCTAATTCAATAATCAAAGGTTTGTTAAAAAAAAACAGTTTTCTCGCTCCCTCTTGACAAAATTGGCTCCCTTAGCAAGCAGTATTGCCATTTTAATCCAATTGGATACATTTTCACCTGAAATTTTGAGGGATACTTCGTTTTTTTCCTCAGTGTAAATTTGGATACCTTTTCCCATAAGTACTCGTAAGTTGAAGGATTTTTTTTTATTTATGTACGAGCTATTATAACATTTTTAACAGTTTGCTGCTCATCCTCCAAGCAAAAATGTTCCCTTATTCTTGTCACTTTGAAAAAAAAAAATGTTTAGCTACATAAACGTGCATTTAAATAACACCAAGTAGTTTGCAAATTTTAAAAAGTTTTCCGCACGGTTGCCATTTTGGCCATTTTAGGTACATTTTTTCTAGTTTGGTACACTGGTACAAAACTTTCATAATTGGTACATTTTTGAAAGCTGGTAAAACGATATAATTGTTACTGACTTCATATATCTACTATTTACATATTAATCTCACACAGGTAATTGAAAAGCACTGCAGAATAACCAAATGGGCATTTGAGCGGTCCTTGACATTTCAGCTGCGTTTCATAGTACATCATACGAAGCAAAATGCAAAGCCTTATTTCTAAGGAAATACTATTAGGTAGTAGGAATTAGGAGGCAGTAGACAACAGCTCCTTAAAAGCTTAACATGCAACGCTTTTGGCTATGTAGTTAAGCTTTCATCTATGTGGTGGCTGCAGCATTTCCTCTAGATTGCACACAGCCTTAAAACTGATTGAGAAATGGTGTTATGAAAAGGGTCTATCAATAATTGCATTAAAGTCCACCATCGTCAACTTTACCAAATGAAGGAAAGTCAAAGTCACTTAATCCCAATAGGAAATTTCGAAGATTTAGTTATCGCAAGAGGGAGGTATCTAGAGTAAATTTTAATTTACTTTAATAAAAGGTTCAACTGAAACAGTGAAAGTCTTCGTAGATAGAGAAATGGGGCCAGGATAAATATCATGTCTGACAGTCACACAGAGAGCTACTAAGCAAGTGGCAGGATTCTTAAGCTGGCGCCGAATGGCGGATTATAATGGAATAAGGGAATCTAGAAACCTAAAATTCCTTTAAAAGAATTTCGGAACAACTGCTGAAAGGCCTGAGCACTTTCACAGACTATCTGACTGGACTGCAGGCACAAAGGCGCGAAAAATTGGTTTATGACCAATGTGTACATATGTGTGAAATGTTTGAATAATGAAATCTATAGCTAAAATACATATACTTTGGTAAATTTTTTGCATTCTGGTACAGTTTTTGGTACACAAAAAAAGAGGTAAGTGGCAACCGTGGTTTTCCGACCTGTAGTAGTTAACTGTAATGTCTAATCGTAGTAATAAACATCGAACATTCGAAAACTTTGGCCCGTAATTGTAGACAGCATTTTCCGGTTGTTAGAAACAGACCTAGAAAACAAAAATCCGTAGTTGTAGTCAAAATTAAGTCGACACTAAAGTTAGTTGCAGCTTTTTTGAAAGACATCCCATTGGAAATTATGCCAAAAAGCTGCAATTAACTTTTGGCTCGACTTTATTATGACTTTAACTACACTCTAAAAAATCTGTTTAAAAAGGCGACCATAATTCGAGTATATTCTTGTTTACTTTTAAAATTTTTTGGTAAATTTACACGATGAATATGTATTTTTCTCGTTTACACATTTTCGTGTGTAAAAATCCTTTTTGTTATCGGCTTTGCACAATTCTACGGGTGAAATCAAACAGCAGATGTGTATTTTGTAGCTTGTGGACACTTTCGTAGTAAATTTACGTACACCACAGCAGCTATATTACACTCTAAAAAGTCCGAAATTTAAGCAAACTATTCGTTGAATAATCGAGCATGTAATTTCGCGAATAATAAGGTAGGAAATCAGTAACCTACCTTTTAGCTAGGAAATTTACACAGTTTTTTTTTAGAGTGTACGTGCCTTTGTTTCCCAAATCCGTGTCTAAGGATGGGAAAATACTGACTACATATTTATAAGTTTGTTAAGAGGTCCGCTCTTTTCGGTGGATACATTTGGATACAGTTTTCGATTTCTTATGGATACTTTAAAGGCTAAGTCAGTGGCAACACTGTTAGCAAGGGTTCGTGTGTGTGTGCAAAGCTTTTGTAAGGGAGCTAACTTACGGTTTACACCGGACAATACTGTCATGACAATGAAGATATACGTATTAATTGTCAAAATTGTTGTTGTGGAAAAATATGCATGTATTATTGAAAGTGTGCATGTATTGCTATTGTGATGACAGTATTGTCCGGTGTAAACCCTAAGTAAGGGATTGTCAAAATTCTAATGTCACTAATGGGCAAACCTTTAATTATTGAATATTGAAAAGCACTTATTAGGCGTGTTTCCTTTAACTATCACAAGCTAATAGCTATGTAAATACTGGCCAAATAAAACCAATTAGATTATTTCCTATGTTGGCTTAATTTCGAAAGTTGTTTGACTGCATATAAAACGAAAAATTAAAATATTCAAATTCAGTAGTTTTGTTAAGCATGCGATTTTCTTAAGGCCATGTCACACGATTGGTACATTTGTACATACATACATATTTGTAATTTTTTTTTATTGGGCTGTTGGTACAAAATGAAAAAATTGGGACCACAACTTCGATTTTATTGAGAAATTTTGTACAAATTGTTTGTCGTGGTTGGGATAAAGAAAAATATTTGTACATTCACACGATTGGGATAACAGAAGCATCAAATTTTGCGCAAACTCCCAATCGTGTGACCACTGTCTTTAGAGACTTAAAAATGCTTAGTTTGTATGCACTGTTTACATATCTCTGCGGGCGATGAGTTATGAAAAGAAATAGGTAATTATCGCATTGGCCTCTTTTGTGGCAAGCGGACATGCATATAATTTTGATATTTTTTAAAATTTTTAATTAGTAATATTTTTTGTGAATACATATCGCTAGCTTAGAAAGAAAAGTTGCTAAGTCCCATTTTTAAAATTTCACAGGAGAGTAAAAATCTTCCTATAGCCATTTTAACTATTTCGCAAGACTTTAAATAAAAAATTTTGCTCGTTTAAACCAAAGCAAAACTCCATAAGAATCAGAAGGATTTGATATTTATTAAAAGATGTCGTATTATTTTGGCCTTATCGGATTTGTGGTGCTTCTTTTGGACTTAGCAATTTTTCCTTTTATTGCTTATGAAGAGGAAAAAATAAAACAAGTACCTTTATAATTTTCCAAACGATGCGTATTCAATTTCTCTAGCCTCCTATATCAAAATATGAGTTTTCATAAAAAGTGGACTTAGCAACCTTTCACTCTAAGCTACCGATATAATTTTTTGGACGTTGTTGTGTCAAATGAAAACTTTCGCCCCTTTCTCATTGGCTGAGCTTTTTGACACCGAACGGCAATGCCTCTAGTTAGTTTACTATACAAGCCAAGATAGCCTATTATAAGTATGTACCTGCTAAAAGTATTTTATAATTATTCGAGTGTGGTATACTTAATATAAGTTATTAAATTAAAATTGTTATAAAAATACATGCGTAAACAATTTGATATTGAATCTTAATTATGTATGTATGTATGTATGTATATTCGTGAAATAAATAACGAAAATCATTTAGTTTTGCAATCGCTGCTTACAAAATAAAATATTATATCATATTGGTTCAAAAGATTTTAAAAATCTTTCTTTATTAAAGGTAGTTTTTTAGATTGCGATAGCTTTACAGCTATCGAACGCGAATTGCGATAGAAGAAGCAGTTTGGCTTTCGTTTACGCATTACAGAGTGACTAAAATGCGAAAGGGGTAAAAATGAATGCGAAGAGGGCAATTTTCAATGTAGAGTGCCAATATTCCGAATTTTCGCAATTTTGCTATCGCTTCGCATTACAGAGTAACCCCCTTGGTATAATTCCACCATGGGTGGGGTGCATGCAATAACACCATACGTAATAATTCCCATTACTTGGACATTAAAAATCAATTTCAGAAGTCAACTAATGTCATTTAATTATTATTCTTTTTTCTAAACGGTTTTAATGCCACCAGTGCATAATTGCCAAAGGAAGGGAACGCGGACCGCCGCGACACTGGGAATTTTCAATATTGTAGACTTACGAATCCGTCCATTTAACTTGTTCATTAGGCTGGGTCGATTTTGTATTGGGAAAATAAAGATTAATTTATAACTTATCTTTAGCCCGCGCAATTCAATCAAAGTGTATGAATTTGGAAAATGAAACTTTGGCTTGTAATTCTATGGAATACGTTAATTGTTATACACAGGACGATATATCAAATTAAGGGTTATTAAATTTAGTACCTCACGTGCATTTATCATTTTTCAATAAGTCTACATGTTTTCAAGATATTAAGATAAAACTTACAAAAACTATAAATTTGCCTTATGAATTTTCGATTCTTCATTACTTCAGCAACCAAGTGAAATATACAAGAAAAGTGAGACGAGATTTATTTTAAACATTTTAATAATTTCGGATGTTTATATAATATTAGAAGGACCATGGACTTGGTCACGCCGATTTGGTCAGTTTTCAAGATCGTGGTGTATTGTCAAAGATTAGGAATCGTTTGATAAGATAAAAGTAGTTGCAAGCAAATACATACTGTGGCGAATACTGCGGAAACATAAAGCGAACAACGAGAAATAAGCGGAATGTTCGAGGAATGACGTAGAATGTTCCACAAAGAGAAACGTCAAGTTGGATGAACACTGCGAACAGCGAGAGAAAGAGAATGAGTGATAAACTTCAGAACGTTCTAGAGTTGCCATAAGTGCGAGCGCAGGTATATAAGGGCGCCGCCACAGCGAAGTGAGACAGTTACAAGTCAGCAAGCTACAAGTAAAGTGAGCAGAGAAGTGAGTTGCGAATAAGCAAGCTATAAGTTTAATTGTGTTAACAAGTTTAGTAAAGCGTTGTTATTGCTTTAAAAAGTATTGTAAAGTGTTTTTACTGTATTAGCAAGTATTGTAAATTGTTTGTTGTACAATAAAGTTAATTGTACTACAAGTTGGTCATCGTTAGCATTTATTTAACAATCCAGCGATACGAGCTCTAGGATATTTGGGAAATCCCTCAAGGTTTCAAGGATAATCGAAACAATTGGTGTCAGAAGTGGAATTGTTAAATAAATCCCGAAGGATAAACGACTGAAAATGGCGAAAATTCAGGACTTAAAGTTTGAGGAGCTGAAACAGGAGTTGGAAAAGCGTAATTTGGCCACCTCCGGAAGAAAAGTGGAATTGTTATCCCGGTTGCGGGAGGCTATGGAAGCTGAAGGCATCGACGTGGACAAATACGACTTCCAGGGTAAACCCGACGATGTACTCGCAAAGGACGAACAGAAGGATGAAGCTGCTGGTTCGTCAAAGGATGTGCAGCAGACATCCGGGAAGGTTGAAGAACAGCAAAAGACTCTTAGTTCATCAACAGCTATAGACATGAACACGTTATTGGCTGCCATGTCACAGATGTCATCACAGCTGTCGTCACAGATGTCATCACAGCTATCGTCACAGATGCAAGCACAGGATACACGCATGTCACAGATGTCATCACAGCTGTCATCCCAGATGCAAGCGCTGGAGACACGTATATCTTCAGAGGTATCAGCGCAGGTGTCATCCCGGTTAGAAACTCAGCTACTGGCACAAGAGACACGTATATCATCCCAGCTGGAAGTACAGAATGCAAAAATTACACACATACAGGACAAAATCGAAGAGAGACAGGAGAAAGTCGAGGCAAAGGTAGCGGAGTTGGAAGGCCGTCTTCGTGATTTACAGTTGAATCATCCGGCTACTTCGACGAGCGCACCAAGGTAAAGACTCCATCCTTTGACGGCACTATTCCTTTCCAGGTCTTTAAGCTCCAGTTCGAAAAGACGGCTACAGCGAATCGTTGGAGCATGGAGGATAAATCCGCTGCGTTATTCGTCGCATTGAAAGGACCTGCAGCGGAAATCTTGCAGACTATTCAAGACTGTCAAAGGAACAATTACGATGAGTTAATGGGTGCAGTGGAAAGACGTTATGGTAGCGGGCACAGGAGACAGATTTACCATATGGAGCTGGAGAATCGCTGCCAGAAATCTAACGAGACTCTACAGGAATTCGCTTCCGAGATTGAAAGGTTGGCTCATTTGGCAATTGGAGATGCATCTGGTGAGAACCTCGAAAGAGTAAAAATCCAGAGGTTCATCAACGGAATGCGGGACATGTATACCAAGCGAGAGACGTATGCGAATCCAAAGCCAACATTTGCTGAAACGGTCTCGTATGCTCAGACGCGTGAAACGGCGGCGCTGCTAAGTAGACCAGCCTACAAAGCACATCGTGTGGAAGTGGAAACACCGGAAGAGACAAATGAAATGCTGAAGAAGAGTATCCAACTGCTGGGCGAGAAAAAGAATGGCTCTGGCAAATGTTTTAAATGTGGAAAGCCAGGCCACTTCGCCCGCGATTGCAGTGCAAGTTCCAGTGGGCTAAACTATTCAGCAGGATGCAAACGCAGGGCTGAAGGAGACGAAGCCAACTCCAATCAGTCGCTAAACTGAAACGAGCCAGCAGGAAGGGCCGCGTGCTGGCTCCAGATGTTGAAGGGCCCATAATCTCCGTCTCACAAATTGGCCGGAAAGCATGCAACCTCACTGCTGGTGGATGTGTGAATAGGTAGGAGAGAGTACTGACAGTGGATACTGGAGCGATACATTCCATTATTCGACCGGATTTGGCCACTTTTTATGTGAAGCCACTACCTGGAGCAAAGCTGCAGACTGCAACTGGTGAACGCACCCAAGTGTTAGGAGAAGTACCATGCGAGGTAATAATCGACGATGTGGCCTCGTACACTAAGTTTATAGTGGCAGACATTGTGGATGAAGTCATCATCGGCGTGGATTTCTTACTTGGCCAAGTCATGAAGATTGACCTCCAGAGAATGATCCTGACAGATCGTCACAGGAAAGTCCCACTTAGGGTTGGTTACGACAGCCAGTGCTGAAGCAGACGGTTAGTGTTAGAGGAAGTGTCGAAGATTCCACCAGAAACGGAAGCGGTTAGTTGGGCGGAGGTTGGCAGTGATGGAGACGGAGTGGTTTCGTCAGAAGAAGGAAGCGGTTCACCGATACAGGAAAAGCGTGACGGTTTCTCTAGCTCAGTGAAGAAGAGGTCGCAACAAGGAAGTGGTCATGGCAAGCCAGGCAGTGTTTCCGGCAGGAGGAAAGCCGCTAAACCACGTTGCAATGGTGATACGCCGGTGGCAGGAAATGGAAGCGGCTGTGGGAGTAGTAGGCGTGCTTTGAAGTGTCCCGAAAAAGGTGGTCGGCAAAGGCAAGCAGTTAAGCCGGAAGCCAAGGATGAGGTTATACATGTCCGGTCAATGAGGTTGACGCCGGCGAAGGAGCGAGATGCGGAAACAATGGGCAAGTTTCAGTGTGAGGAACCGGATTTAGCAAGATGTGCTAAAGGCAGTGCAGCACGAAGGCAGGAGCATGGGTGTCATGGACAGAGGATGCGGTATAGATCTGGCAAAAAGGGTGCCCACAAGAGGGGACATGGTCTGCTCACCACCAGTGGCCGGCAGAAGCACGACCATGTGAGATGGTACATCACCGGAGATAAGCTGGAAGCAATGTCCAGCAACGCATCGAGCCGATAGGAACTACAGGAAGGCGATTTGGTGTTGTTGCACATGCCGCAGCCGAAGAAAGGCGTCACCTCCGAACAACATTGTAACTGAAAAGGTCCGTTAAGGATTGACAAACGGCTGAAAGACGCAGTGCATCCAATCCAGACAGCTGCTAGACCGAGAACCAAGATGAAACACTAGCAACGTTTGGAACAGCAAGTGTGTCTGATCGGGACGATCAGACTTAGGTGGAGGGCAGTGTGGCGGCAACGCGAAGCGAACTACGAGAAATAAGCAGAATGTTCGAGGAATGACGTAGAATGTTTCACAAAGAGAAACGTCAAGTTGGATGAACACTGCGAACAGCGAGAGAAAGAGAATGGGCGATAAACTTCAGAACGTTCTAGAGTTGCCATAAGTGCGAGCGCAGGTATATAAGGGCGCCGCCACAGCGAAGTGAGACAGTTACAAGTCAGCAAGCTACAAGTAAAGTGAGCGGAGAAGTGAGTTGCGAATAAGCAAGCTATAAGTTTAATTGTGTTAACAAGTTTAGTAAAGCGTCGTTATTGCTTTAACAAGTATTGTAAAGTGTTTTTACTGTATTAGCAAGTATTGCAAATTGTTTGTTGTACAATAAAGTTAATTGTACTACAATTTGGTCATCGTTAGCATTTATTTAACAATCCAGCGATATGAGCTCTAGGATATTTGGGAAATCCCTCAAGGTTTCAAGGATAATCGTAACAATACGTATTTACATACATTAACATAATACAATTAGGGTGAGAAACGCCCATTTTAAGTCCATTTATGCAGTCTTGAACATTGGTGCGGAATGGTTTCATTAGTCACCGAAGAAGCACATTTTTCGCGGTTTCTAAATTTGTCATTATATGAAAGTAGGGGACGTGCAATAAGTGTTTAGATATACATGAATATTTTAGTTAATTCCATTATGCGAAAAAGTGACTATAGGTAAATGCAATAGTCTTTAACATATCCTCGGAAATCATTTTGAGGAGTCTCCAGTTGGACGATATTGCTTTGCATTCAGCTTGAACGAAGAAACTCACTCCCTGGCACACTTTTCTGTTATCCGGTTCTTTCATTTAAAAGTTATTTATACATTTGAAGAGAAATGTTTTTAGAAAACAAGTAATTCTTAGCAAAAAAAAACCGACTTAAAAAAAATATATATATATCTATATATTTCATGATCCAATGATCGGATCTAAACCAAATTAGTATGGGACCACCTCTGAGACACTACTTTTCCGTTGCAAAAAGAATTATTGAAATCGGTTGATGTGGTGCAAAGTGATGCGGTAACATACATAAAAAAAAAAAAAAAAAAAAAAAAAAATTTTTTTCCGACGAACTGATAACCTCCTCCTTTTTTGGAAGTCGGTTAAAAACTGGAAATCACTTAAGTTTTTCTATATAACTTTGGTAAATGTTACTCGATCGGTACGTAATAATTACCAAATTGAAGGCGAGACTTACTTTTACTGATTTATGATAATAGCATAATGAAAATCGTTCAGATTATAAACAAATAATTTAAAAATAAA
>NW_023460173.1:29061-41390 GCF_013731165.1 Rhagoletis pomonella
GAGTTAACTTGTGTCAGCGTAGTTCGCTTGAAATGCAAGTGTTTATAAGCAACACAAGAAATGAGTCGATCGAACACACTTTCAAACAGAGTTGATCCCTATGCAACCCTGTTAATACATATGTCAATTCTTGAAAATAATGAACATTGAAAAATATTAATTAAAGACTCAAACAGCCTTGTAAAAACTATCTTAGCTATTAATTTTATAACAAAGCTTAGCATAAATGTATTTTCAAGAACTATTTAAATGGTTCTTTATATAGAGTTGCATGAAACCACCGTGTGGACAAATTCCGTGTTTATATGCACTCTTAGCACGATTCGACAACTCTTAACTCGCATTCAAAATTTGATTTATGGTGGCACGGTTAAAAGTTTCAATTCGATTAGAGAATGTGTTTACATGTGTGTGTCCATATAACATGGTTTGACTTAGAACGAATTGAAGCATCATATAAACGTGGTACATGTATATTAGATAGTCGCTTACCTGCACCGGAATGCATCTGCAAATCGTTACACCCTAATAAACGAATGACAAAACTGTCTACCTGTAGCTGATGAAGATGAACGTTTGCCAGAACCGATCGGATACAGATAACAGATCAATTAAGCACCAGAGCACCGTCACCAAGTGTCTTGTATGGTGTTACCACTGACGCAAACACTCATCTCTCAAGAAAAGAGTGTTTCTCACCGTGGCATATCACTCTGTGCGATCTTTTTGTGTTTTCCGTTGTGGGTTATTTATCAACTGCTAAAAGTTCCTTTAGGCAAAGACACTTTGGCAGGGACTTTTATTTTTAAGTGTCTTAATTTGTGGGTTATGGTAAAACTGAAAAATATAAGTGGGCGTACATAAGTGGAAGCAAAGCGTTAGGCATTTCTTTACACGACATATACACATATACGTACATATATATGCAAACATTTATGGCAAAGAAGAGAGCGTGCACATTCATAATATGATGCACCGAATAAGTTATTTTATTTTATTGATAAAGAAAAGGATTAAGGGAAAGGTAAAAATAAAAACAAAAACAAAGTTCCGTAAAAATAAATGCGAAAATTAAGGTCAAGGTAAATTTAAAAATTTTACTAATATAAGGGCAAAGGTGAAGAAGGATACTTAGATGTAGAAAATGATAAACATAAAGATGATAAAGATAAATATTAAGAAAAAGATGAAGATAAAGTAAGAAAGATTAAAATAAAGGTAATTATAAAGAAAATGATATAGTCACAGATTTGATATGTTTCTACGCACTTATACGGTTCCCTGCGTACAGGTTCGTGGGTAACCGCGCTCTAACACTTATTTTAACCTCTTCCAGCGATAAGTGTCCGTGTCCAACAGCAACGGAAAAAGATATGCAAATAACCCTTTCCCACTGAGAGGAGCACACATCTACTAAAAATAAACCACCTATTCTGTTTTGTGGGTTCTTTTTTCTCTTAAATAGTTGCGGTTATTTTGGGACACTTTCAAAGTGGAGAGGGATATTTTCGGCCTCTGCACCAGAGGTAAGTGACATAGAACGTTTTGCATTATCACCGACGATAAGTAAAAACGCAAACGCAATGCCGCTAGCGCCACAGATGGTACCCCTACCAGCAGCGCGTTTGGCAGAAGTCGCTCGGCCCTTTACGTATGAAGGCATAGACTACTTCGGACACATGTTCGTTGTCGAAAATCGAAAAACAAAAAAGAGATGGGGTGTTATGTTGAGTGCCTCACAGTGAGAACAGTTCACATAGAAATCGCACAGAGTCTTAGCACGGGCTCGTGCCTTATGTGCCTGCGAAACTTTATAGGTCATCGTGGATTACCTGCTGACATTTATTGTGATAACGGAACAAATTTCCATGGTGCAGAAAATTTCTTGAAAGAACTGCTTAAGATTAATGTTTCGGTAATAGAACGCGAACTGGCGCACAAGGGAATCGTCTGCAAATTCAACCCGCTATCAGCTCCCCATATGGGCGGAGCGTGAGAAAAACTAATAAGACCCACTAAAACCGTACTCTACAAGATATCATCGTCCCAAAGATCATTGACTCACGTTCACTTACAACCGATTTCTCAGTGGATAATTAACTATAAATTAACAAATAATTAGTAAATTAATGATTAACTCAAATGATTGCTTATCTTTTGTTTGAGTTTCTCAGTGCTTGATTAACCAATGACAATTTTTTGCTAAATATCTTGGCAACTCTGTTAATTTCTGTCAAAAACATATGGGCAAAACGGTTAATTTTTCATTCATTTTAAATTTAAAGTGCGTCATAATGGATTCTACAAGCAAAAGAACGTTGACTTTTTCTTCAACAGAAATAGAATTTTTATTAAATCTTGTTGAATCCAGAAGAAGTATAATTGAAAACAAAACAAGTAAGAAAGTCTAAGTTCGGGCGGAGCCGAACATTAAATACCCGGCGCAAGTATTAAATATATGATTTTCACCTTTCCGAAAGCTACCGCTACATGATAAGCCGGGGTGTATACATTTTAAGTAAATTAGCGTCCTTAAATTTCGAAATATTGAAATTTCAAGCATATCTGAAATTTACCGTTATATGAAAAGCGGCCTCAATTTTAGTCCGATTTCAACAATTTTCAACGGTTTGCTTTTATGTGGCAAGCACAATAACCATACCGAGTTTGGTACAAATTGCTAGAACGGTTAGCGAGATACATATATGTGATCACAAGTGGGCGGTGCTACGCCCATTTTCCAAAATTTTGTCATAAACGTATTTCTTGGTAAAGAATTGTTGCAATCATCAATTTTGAATAAATTAGCTTCAATATTTACTGATTTATCGAAGATTTTGTATTTCTCGAAATTACCGTTATATGGGATGTGGGCGTGGTTATTGTCCAATTGTAGAAATTTTCGGCTAGTTGGTATGCTGTACCAGGACCAACAACTGTGCCAAGTTTGGAAGAAATTGGTGTAGCGGTTACCAAGATATACACATGTAATACTAAAATATCGCAGTTTTCGTTTTTCTGAAAATTACCGTTATATGGGAGGTAGGCGTGGTTATTGTCCGCTTTTTAAAATTTTCAGCCATTTAGTATGCTGTACTAAGGCCAACAACTATGCCAAGTTTGGAAGAAATTGGTGCAGCGGTTACCAAGATATACACATGTAACCATAAGTGGGCGTGGCTACGCCCATTTTCCAAAAATTTATAATATTCCTGTTTTCCGCCTGAAACTCATTGTAAGTATAAATTTTGAGTGAATTATCTTCAGTAGTTACTAAAATATCGCAGTTTTCGTATTTCTTAAAATTGCCGTTATATGGGAGGTAGGCGTGGTTATTATCCGATTTCGCCCATTTTCAATACCATCCGTCCCACGCCCAAAAGAAGTTCACGTACCAAGTTTCGTTAAGATATCTCAATTTTTACTCGAGTTATAGTGTGCACAGACGGACGGACGGACGGACGGACAGACAGTCACCGCTTAATCGATTTCTCTTTTCATTCTGATCATTTATGTATACATTTGTCTATATCTATCTCGATTCGTTTTGCCTGTTACAAACAACCGTTATGTGAACAAAGTTATAATACGCTTGTGCACAAGTGCGCTCGGGTATACAAATTTTATGGGCACATAAGTACAAAAGTGGCAAACATACATCCATTAATGCTCGCCACTGTATGTATATGATCTATGAACAATTTTGGCGCACAACCTAAAAAATTCAGTTTTTATTTTGAATTAGTACATTTGTTTGATGTGTGAAATATTTATAAGTTTTCGGCAAAGTGAGAAGTTATACGAAATAATATATTTACATATATTTATTGAAATAAAAAATCTAGATCTACTGGCAGTTCAGTTATTCAGACGGATAGAATCATGTAACTGGTATTTGGGAAGTAGGCGTCATTTTAGTCCTATTCCAAAATAATAACTATCTTACCCCATAACATAGCAACCTACTTATGTATATGTATTTCTTACCGTTTTATATTAAGCTAAAAGGTTTTTGAAAATAGTAATTTTGAGTGAGTTGGCTTCAGTAATTACTAAAATATCGCAGTTTTTGTATATTCGTGATTGTTGTTAGATTTTTCTCAACATCAACATCATTCATTCTTAGCCTACTACCAACTATACCCTATTTCAAACACAATATGTTCAGTTATACTTAGTAGGATAAAGTTATATAGTTATAAGTGGGCGCTACCACGCCCATTTTCTAAAATTCCATAATAATATTATTTTAAGAGATTATTGTGAGTATTATTTGAGGGCGATTAATTGAGTAAATTAGGGCCCTTAAATTTTGAGTTATCGAAATTTCAAGCATTTCTGTAATTTACCGTTATATGAAAAATAGGCGTAATTTTAGTCCGATTTCAATAATTTTCGTGGCATGCACAATAACCATACCGAGTTTGGTACAAATTGGTAGAACGGTTAGCGAGATACATATATGTGATCACAAGTGGGCGGTGCTACGCCTATTTTCCAAAATTTTGTCATAAACGTATTTCTTGGTAAAGAATTGTAGCAATCATCAATTTTGAATAAATTAGCTTCAATATTAACTGATTTATCGAAGATTTTGTATTTCTCGAAATTACCGTTATATGGGATGTGGGCGTGGTTATTGTCCAATTGTAGAAATTTTCGGCCAGTTGGTATGCTGTACCAGGACCAACAACTGTGCCAAGTTTGGAAGAAATTGGTGTAGCGGTTACCAAGATATACACATGTAACCATAAGTGGGCGTGGCTACGCCCATTTGCCAAAATTTTATAATATTCTTATTTTTCGTCTAAAACTCATTGCAAATATCAATTTTGAGTGAATTATCTTCAGTAGTTACTAAAAAATCGCAGTTTTCGTTTTTCTGAAAATTACCGTTATATGGGAGGTAGGCGTGGTTATTGTCCTATTTTTAAAATTTTCAGCCATTTGGTATGCTGTACTAAGGCCAACAACTGTGCCAAGTTTGGAAGAAATTGGTGCAGCGGTTACCAAGATATACACATGTAACCATAAGTGGGCGTGGCTACGCCCATTTTCCAAAAATTTTTAATATTCATGTTTTCCGTCTGAAACTCATTGTAAGTATTAATTTTGAGTGAATTATCTTGAGTAGTCACTAAAATATCGCAGTTTTCGTATTTCTTAAAATTACCGTTATATGGGAGGTAGGCGTGGTTATTATCCGATTTCGCCCATTTTCAATACCATCCGTCCCACGCCCAAAAGAAGTTCACGTACCAAGTTTCGTTAAGCTATCTCAATTTTTACTCGAGTTATCGTGTGCACAGACGGACGGACGGACGGACGGACGGACAGACAGTTACCGCTTAATCGATTTCTCTTTTCATTCTGATCATTTATGTATACATTTGTCTATATCTATCTCGATTCGTTTTGCCTGTTACAAACAACCGTTATGTGAACAAAGTTATAATACCCTTGTGCACAAGTGCGCTCGGGTATAAAAACAAACAGAGTCACATCAGAGGAAAAAGCTAAGGCACGGGCCGATATAGCAAGTAACTTCAACGCTGCTTTCACTACTTGCTATCGAAGTGAAAAAGTTGTCCAAACAAAGTATAATAATGTAAAAAGGACTGCAAAATTTAACTTTGCGTCTGAATGACGAGAGTGCTATGCCACGGGCGGTGGAAAAAAAATCCGTCAACAACCGCAATCGACCAAAAGATAATGGGCATATGCCAGGCGGAGCAACTCGAAGGCGCCTCCAAATATGATGACGACAACATTATTGAAGAAGGTGAAATTCTGTGCAGTAAAGTAAACAAATGTTTTCCCACATGTCTCTTTTACGCCTTTGTTTTCATATATGTATGTATATATACAGTTCTGTTACAATTGTCGTCGGATTCTGAAAATTTGGAAGAACTGGAGGATACTGTGAAAGAAGTAGAAGTGGTAAGCTCACCAAGTGTTAGAACTTCCAACAAAAACAAAAATTGGACAGAAATAATGAAAAATGCCCCAAAAAAATATAAAAAGCCCAAAAAAGATACCAATTCCTTGTGGTCTGAAGTAGCGAAAAAAAATTTGAAATACTGAATCTAGAAATAAGTAATATGAAAGAAAAGCATATTCTAGAAATGGAGATTTTAAATATGCAACTCAACGAACTAAAACTGGAAAATATGTAAAATATATACATATGTATGTAAATAAGTAAATAATATTTAATAAAAGGTTCTCAAATATGAATTTGCTTTTATTTTTGAATAAATTCTTTTTTGTTTGACATCAACTTCGGTTATGCCTCTAAATTTCTAAAATAATTGTTTATTAAATGGTCTCGTGTGGAATTATTGCTGGAAGTAGAAGAAGGAATCTATTAGTGGGAGTAGAGAGGTTACGTATTATAGCTTCTTCAATGTCTTCTGGTAAATTTGGTAATTCCAAATCATTGTTTATGCAGCAAATATTATGCAACACTGCTGTTGCTACAATGACGCTTTGAGTTCTATCAAAATTTAGACGTATTCCTAATGATAGAATTGGTAAGCGTATTTTCCAAACACCATAGCAGCGTTCTACACAATTTCTGGTAATAATATGCGATTGATTTTACAAAATTTATTGCTGAGTTTGTGTATTTAACAGAGGACATATTTTGTATTTTTGTAGCCACTATCTGCTATTATGACACTACTTTTGAACTCTCCTCTCTCTAAGCGAGCACAAATCCTTGAATTATAAAAGATATTGGAATCATGTGCAGATCCAGGCCATCTTGCAACAATAGGTTTGTATAGTAACTTCTCCAGTAAAACATTGCAGCGAGATCGTAAAAGCAAAATAGAGCGTAAAATCCAATCCAATAGTAAACATTTTACTATTTATAAATCAGTCTTAAACTCTTTGCTTTACACACAAGCACTTACACAGTCACAATATTTTGATTTAAACTCCTTTTACTTTTGTTTGTGCTAAACCAATTCAACAAATGGCGGCTTTTGACATTTATTCTTCTTCTTCTTCTGCTAGCTAATTTCTGCTAGTAAAAATTTCACTAGGAAGAATTTGCAGCTCTCCCGTGCTCTCGATTCAGTGCTCTCTTGCAAATTTGTTGGGTTATCATTACGGTGACCATCCGTTCTGTTTTTTGCAGGACCGTACTGTTATTTAAAGGTCTGTCCTGCGTAATTTTTCAAAACAGAAAACCCCAAAAATGTACTGATTTTTTTTCCAAGTGTCCTGCCTTTGTCCCGCATTTCTTCGATATTTTAAAATTATCTTTTCCTAATCGAAATAAAAGCAGTGTCGATAACTAATTGATAACTACATAAGAGTAAGCTGGTTTTGAAGGTTCAACTAGTAAATGCGTTCTAAATATTTTACGGTTATGGACAATGGATGACGAGAAATTGAATACCAGCATCAAATATATCGATAACACTGTTACAATTATTAGTGTTACAAGCGACAGTCTGATGAGAGAAATGTAGATGTTACGGAACACAATCTGCACAAAAAATATATATTTTTGCAAAGAGCCTTACAATAGCTCTCGAACTGTTGGTCGTTTCATGAGATATTGAGGAATAACTGAAAAAGTACCAACACTTCTTTGAAACCATGGGTATTTTTTTCGTATTCAACGGCCCAAAGCTTGCCTAAAAAATTTGCTTTACAGAGGTTCATATTTCGAGTAAAGTAATATGTAATATGCCTTATTATAATTTTGTAGATATTGATTACTAAAAGATTAATATCAATGAAGCAAATGTGATTTATGTTTAAAGTTTTAAATTGGATTAATAATTAAGAAATATACACTCTTCGTTATTTGAATAGCGCATCCTTTTAATACTTAGTAGGTACAGTGCTCCTTTTGTTTGTTCAATATTCATTAACTTTTTATAAAAATATTGCATATTCTACGTCTACATCCTATTTAAACATTTTTTGAAAATTAAAAAAAAATAAACATAGGGGCGACAACTTTTTCTTGACGGTGCTGCGCATTTTCTTCCATATAAAAATTTTGTCAAGCATACTTTGTATAGTAGAAAATCAAAAAATGGTGCGCTATTCAAATGACGAGGAATGTATATATGTAGTATGTTTTTGTTATTTTTATACTACGCAATTATATGTAGGTAAATTTTTTGAAAAATTGTCCTGCATTTTCAAAATATATTTATGGTCACCGTAGTTATCATACACTTTTCCAGTAAAAATTTGCAGGTTCCAGTACAAATTAGTACTGACTATTGGTTACTATACAAACCTAATGTTAGTTACTTTTTAAATTGGCGTCGCACTTGCTTTGCACATTGATAGAAAAAAAAAACCTTTCGATTGCGATATAATTCTGCTCTATCACCACCTGCAATACCGAGAAATATGTAAATAAACAAAGGATTATTGTTTGTATTCTACCGGTGAGATTATTCGCACGTGAGTGCAATCTAGCGCACCTATGACATTAGGGAATTTCGCTTTTCTGTAAAATTCTTGGGAGGCTCGGGTTCGGTCATGATCAGTTGATGGAAATTCGATGAATTGAGGCCTTAAGCAGGCAATATGATGGGATACTTTCTTAACAATTCGCGATACCGTTGTTTTGGAAACGCCATGAATGTCACCAATTGAACGTTGCATTCCGCCTATTGCATACAATCGTAAAGTCAATAACAACATATTTTCTTCCGATATTGCAGCGTTCCTGAAGAAAGGTAAGCTTTAACTAAACTTACTAAATATATACATTTCACTTACCAATTTGTTTTTTGTTTAATTGTGGACCAATAAGTTGCAGTAGCATGTATACAGATGCCTTGCTCATCCGAAAACGTTTGTAAAAATCGACATCGTCAAAATAATTAAAGTGATTGCTCTGATTAATCTTTGTCTTCTTAAGATAGCGATTGTAGTAATTTGAGAAATCTCAAAATCAGAAAAATCACTTTCATCAGAAGAACTCATTTTTATTAAATATCGAATAAACCTCATTTTATGACTTATTTAATTAACTATTAGTTAATCATCTATTAAAGTACACTGAGAAACCGACAAGAAGAGGTCATCTTTTGATTATAATTAAACATCCACTGAGAAATCGGCTGTTATATTTTTATCTCTCAATAGCTGTGAGGAGGAGCCCATTACGCCAAATCATTTTTTTCTTGGAAGTGCCAATGGTGCCAAGCTATTTTGCAAAGCGAAAGAAATAAATTTAAAAATGTGTCTCCGGCAGAGCGAAGTTTTTGCGAATCTGTTAGCCATGTACACATGGCTAAAGGGCACATAACATTTGCTACGACGAGTCAGGCGCTTACTGCACTGAGAACAAGGATTAGTTTCGACAACTAAAGATATTTAGTTCCCGAATTTTGACAATATTTGGGAACTGTTACCAAGGATTGGGAACTATTACCATGGGTTAGTAATTATAACTAAATACTAATAAATATAAAATATATAAATATTTTTTTGAAGCATATTTCTATAAATTCCATTCAACTTAACGTATGGTTCGTAAAAGGATGTCATTAATAATAATACATTGGCGCTTACACATATGTTAGTGTTTGGCCGAGCTTCTCCTCCGACTTGTGGCGTACGCCTTGATATTGTCACACAAGGCGAAGGGACCTACAGTTTTACGCCGACTCCGAACGGCGATTGTATTTTTATGAGAAGCTGTTTTTCATGGCAGAAATACAATCGGAGGTTTGCCATTGCCTGCCGACGGACGACCGCTGTTAAGAAAAAACCTTTTTTCTATATTTTTGCGATGTTGCTTTGACCAGGGTTTGAACCCGGGTCCTGCGGAGTGAAAGCGCGCACTGTCGCGTTTCCTATATCGACTCTGGTTGAGATTGCGTTACGAGTACGTTTCAAATCAGTGGAATTAACTAAACTAATTAAGTAAACAAGCCTTTACTTAAATTTTTTATTAAAAATCGCTCAAGTTTGTAAATTTTTAAATTTGACGAACCTGTTTATTCAAATTATTGTTGACAAAAAATGCAACCATGTACCACATTCATATGTTTTTTCTAATTGCAAATTTTTGCCGCCAAAATTTTTTCGAGCTTGAATTTGCAACTTCTCCCCAAGAACTAGTCTTTCTACTTATGATTTATTTAAATAAAACATGTGAAATTTAGTTGAAACAGTTTAGCCGGTTTTTTTTGCCAATCTAGCCGGTTGGCCCGGAAAGTTCTGGCAACACTGGTAGCCACTGTAAGCAATGCACACAGTCCCACTTGTTGAATCGTTTGAATGCGCTAGTATGCCGACCATTGCATAAAAACGATTCAATGAATGGACTGTGTGCGTGGAAATCATTGTTCCGCTACCGCTGTTCGTATATGGGTGAAACACGCGTGTGGTCACAGAGCGCTCAGCACAGTATATACAGTAATAAACCTTTTTGAGTACTCCTCAGGGGTAAAATCTGATCAGGGTTGATAATGAGAAGGATCATGAATTTTGTTGATTCAGAGTTGTATACAAAATTGTTCTGGTATGAAAGGGAGCAAAAATCGTACTATGGCAGAGTGGCACAAGTCATGACTGTGTAATAGTGCCCGAAACTATTGCAAAAGTGTAAAAACATTGCAAATTTTTGTCTATTATTATAGATACTAGTATAGATTATCATAGTTCAGTGTATAATTTGTTATATCACATATAGCACATGATAATGAACTGTTAAATGTTGAAAACGCTTGTAACTTGTAGATCACTCAAACTTGGGTGTGCTTAATGGACTGTCTGGGCGGATGTGCTGGCAGTCATTGGGATCTGTATAGCTATACAAACCTTGTTTTTTTTTTTTAAATAAAGACTTAAATATATTCGGAAATTTAGAATTTGGCTTGATAAATTTATTATACATTTTTATTTTAAACTTACATTTAAGAAACCTCCATTCAATGCTATAATTACGATTTGAGTTTTCCAGTTTATAAAACACAAGCGTTATTTATGTACTTAACTATTGATATTATTCGTCATTACGCATGAATATCAGCATTCATTAAAGATGAATATTTTACTTAACCTACATTTTGTTCTTAAATAACACATAATTGTGTATATTTTATCCTCGTAATGTACTTTTTCTAATCGCGAGGCGAAATTCCCCACAGTAAGTGTTGCCGTGCGCGCAAAACGAACACGCTGCACACAACCCAAAAGTATTCCTCGGGGACCAAATGGTGAAAAACTGCGAAAAGGTTTATTACTGTATATACTGTGGCGCTCAGTAAGCTATGGCATGTCGATCACTGCGCTAGGTAGAGAAAGAAAAGTGTGTGCTATGATATGCCCAGACTAGAGATGGGTAGTGGGGGCAGTGTTGCCAGAATTTTTGTATAGCGCATCCCCATATCGAGCCACAGTTATCCCCAAAAAATCCCCATTTTTCTTCTAAATCCCCATTTAAATCCCCTTAAGTAAGAAATGAAAAAATATGTATGTATTCTCATTTCTGTTACTTCGTTTTAATTACAGTTTTGAATACTTTTTTATTACAACAGTTGTATATGTGTACTTATATATGAGATCATTTGGTTATTTACGTATAGCGGTTTCTTATTTTTTATGGTTTTTGGAGACTATTTTACAACATACCTTCGGCCCAAGGTTCCTATTCCCATTGCTGTCTGTAAGTTCGCCATTTTTTTTTTGCTACTTTGTAAAATTCTTTTTACACTAAGGAAATCAGAAATATATGTATGCAGAGCATTCGGTAAATGCCAATCACAGCGATCCCTTTACAATTTGGTGTAATGAAATGAGAGAAAATTGTGTGTTCAGCGAAAGCCATTAAAACAGGCATTTTCCACGAATAATATTTCGACGAAGAAAATCTTTGTTTGAGAAATGTTTAAGGGCAGGCAGTAAAATATATGTATTTTAATTCCAATATGAATATTTTAAACCAAACAGAAATCCCATCAAATCCCCACATCCCCAAACGAAAAAATATATCCCCAAATGGTTTCAGAAATCCCCAAAATGGGGCGAAATCCCCACATCTGGCAACTCTGAGTGGGGGCTTGATATTCGATTTTTTCCGAATTTCGAACATTGCCCATCCATTCGACTATTCGATTCGAAATTTGGTGGTGCAAATTCGATTTAATTCGAATTTTCCAAAAATTTTTTGAAGTGAAACTTCTTAATCGAGTTCGGAGATGTTTGCGTTAAATATTTAACTCCATGCTATAAAATCTGTATCGTTCGTTCGATTTTCAAAAAGGAGGTAGGTGTCAAATGAAAGCAACCCCTTGTAGATGTGTAATATGGTTTAGCTTTGTGCCATATGAATGTATGTA
>NW_023460174.1:0-37635 GCF_013731165.1 Rhagoletis pomonella
CTGCGCGCCTTTTCGCCTATCACTATTCTCTTCACTTTCACCGTTTTCTTCCTAGTCTCAAAGTATACTTTAATTGAATTTGATTTGCTTAAACTAGTGTCACTATCACTTTGCTATTTAGCAAAATTCACTTTCCGATTATATATAAGAATCGCTATTTGCATTTGAAATCGCGTTAAGCTAATAAAACCGCAGAATTTAAAGAAACTTCCAACACGACCATTATGTACAAATACATGTGGTAAAAAGATAAAAATAATAGTCTTCTCCACCACTTTTTCAAACAGAAAAAAAACCACATATGCAAAATTTTACTCTAAAATATTCTGTTGAGAAAAAAAAATGGATCACAACCAGGAAACCCGTTACTTTTACTTGAGGGCTGTCGCGCAATGCAACGAACGCGTTCGGACTTATTTTGGTCAAGTGGGTCTGCACCAGCGTGCCCTCACCAGCTTTTTTGCTTTCATGTGACAGAGCCAAAAATTAACAGCTGTAAATTTAAGTAAAAAAGTAATTAATAAGTAAAAAACAAAACCGACTTCAATTCTCATATAAAAATGTAAGATAATCGTTGAGTTCTTCATGATCAAATGATCTGATGTAAACCCAATAAGTATGGGAACACCCATGAGGTAACACCTTTCCTTTAAGAAAAGAAGTATAGAAATCAGTTAACGTGGCCCAAAGTTATGCGGTAACACACAAAAAAATTATTCCGACGAATTGATAACCTTCTCCTTTTGTGAAGTAGTTTATTGAACAAATATCTATAATATTCAGAAAACAAAGGAACTAATTTTTTGTATTTAAAGATAAAATAAATATACTCCTGATAAAGTGACGTATAAACACACAAAAATGTACACCGCAGGAGTACAGGTACGGTACGCCCCGGCAAATAATGAAGTGGAGGAATCCACTTCACAGTTCCTTCGTTTTATTAATATTATAGATATTTGTTCAATAAAATAATTGAAAAACTATAATTTTAAACGACTTCACAAAAAGGAGAAGGTTATCAGTTCGAAGGAATATTTTTTTTTGTATGTTACCGCATAACTTTGGACCACGTTAACCGATTTCTATAACTCTGCTTTTAAAGGAAAGGTGTTACCTCATGGGTGTTTCCATACTAATTTGGTTTAAATCAGATCATTTGGTCGTGAAGACATCAACGAATATCTTACATTTTAAAAATTACCTTTTTACTTAAATTTACCTCTGTTTATATTTGACTCTGTTACATGAAAGCAAATAAGCCGGTGAGGGCACGCTGGTGCAGACCCACTTGACCAAAATAAGTCCGAACGCGCTCGTTGCATTGCGCGGCAGCCTTCAAGTAAAAGTAACGGTTTTCCAGGTTGCGATCCATTTTTTTTCTCAGCAGAATATTTTAGGGAGTAAAATTTTGCATATGTGGTTTTTTTGTCTGTGTCAAAAAGTGGTGGAGAAGACTATTATATTTGTATTTTTACCAACAATTGTGTAAACCTTTACCATTAAAAATTATTTTTAACTAAATAAAACCTATGCTCTTGAAGAGTTTTTAATAACAATGAAAATGACGGTGGAGTTGTCAAAATCGGTTAATTAGATCGTCTGTAATTGAATTTTGAAGTAAAAAGGACAATCCAAACTAACCTTTCTTCTGGTACGTACAACCGGCTGTCGTGGGAATGAGTTTTAATATGTAGTGCAGGCCGGTGATCCCCACACTACCCCCTTCCTAGATTCTTGAGAATCGACTTGCCATGAAGCGACTGGGTTGGTTGTCTGTTTGGAAACAGCGACTGCTTCTTCGTCCGCAACAATGTACCCTGGTTTGAGACGGTCGATCGACCTTAAAACTTGTTTTCCGTTTATTAAGACTGTAAAGTGTTTGTTGCTTTTAGATACCACCTTATAAGGCCCATCATATGTACGGTGACCATCCTTCCTGTTTTATACGGAACAGTCCTCTTTTTTGACCAATTGTCCTGGTAATTTATTTATTTTATCCGGGACGCCAAATGTTCTGTATTTCATTTAATGTCCTGTATTTGTCCCGTATTCGGTGTTTCGACGCCTTAACAGCTCATTAAAATGGCATGCCTATGAACGAGTTTTAAGTGATGTTGGTATATGAACGTAATTTTCTCCATAAACAGTTATTATTTTCTAATCTAAATGCCTGTGATTCGAATCGTTGAATACTTACAGTAACCTAAATAGAAATCAGGACTCGACATTTTAGTAAGTTTTATCTATTTTTAATTAGTTTATTTGATGTTTATTATTTATTTTATGAAAGTGAAGCTCTTTCCCTAGCAAAAACCATATAATAACAAATTTCCAACTTTATGCAAAAAAACTATAAAAAATAATTCTGCAATGTTTCCCCAAAATTTTGAACTTTTTAATTAGAATCTTTAAAAACAATTTTGTTTGCAGTTTTGTAACTCATCAAAATTGAGTATAATAAAGTGCGAGTGGAAAGTTCTGCTTATTTGCTTCTCTTTCAAAAAAATGGTCGAACATACTTTGTATGAAAAAAATGCGTAACACCGCCAAAAAAAAAATTGTAAAAAATTAATGGTAAGCTTTAGCGACTTAAGCTTGCCCTTATACTAAAATTTAACTAATTTTTTTAACAACTTTTACGGAGTAAAAGGATACTGTTGCAGGGCTAATACATCTAGGATCATTGAAGAAGGCTTTAAGATCTGTAAGCTGTTGTGGAAAAAATTTGCAAAATTATTTTTTGTCCCGTATTCAGCTCTCATAAATATGATTCCGTCATAAAAGGCTTAACCCGATCGTTCGGAACGTAGACGTGCGTTGATGAAAACAAGCCTTTATTGATAAATGGAGTACTAGGTGAATGCCATGATGTTTCAACCGGCACAATTTTCTGTAAGTGTTGGCGTAGTCGCTCGACATAGACACAATTTGGCTGCATATTGGTCTTCGTGATAAAAAAAACTCGCCCGGTAATCTTGTTGCTGCACCGAACAAGATTTCAGATGCGGATGCTTTCAAATCCTGCTTTACCGCATTCCGCAGTCCCAAAAGTGTGAGGCCTAAATTGTCTACCCAATCATCTTTTAAAGTCGACAGGATAGCACTTTTGAACGATCTTTCTATTATCCCATTGTTTTGTGGGTGATATGGCGAGGTGCGTTCACGCCGAGTACCTAATGTCAGTGGCATTTTTTGAAACATTTTGGATTGAAACTGAGCCCCTTGTCCCATTACTATCTTCTGATGAGATCCGTATCGTCCGACCCATTCGTTCAAAAATGCCCTGCATACAGTTTCAGCTTGAATGTCAACCAAGCGTATCGCCTCTGGCCATCTTGAAAAGCGGTCGATAAGGGTAAGGCAGTATCGGAAACCGTGATTCAGCGGTAATGGTCCGACAATGTCAACTTCAACGATTTGAAAGCGTTGCCTGGCATTTCTAGGCGCTGTAGCGGAGACCTCGTGTGGCGTTAAACTTTGCTGCGATTGCAACGGATACATGCACGAACAAATGTCTTGCAGTCTTTTCGCATGTTCACCCAAACGAAGTGCTCAGAGATCATCTTTAGTGTTGCGTTGGCACCAACACGGGCGAGGTCGTGAATATTGTGTAACACTTGCTTACAAATCGATTGCGGCACAACGGGTCGGGCGTTACTCGTTGAAACATCACATAGCAATTGATCGCCGCTACCTTCTACCCTGAAATATTTTAGTTGTAAATAATGTTTTTTCTTACCATCAACGAGAGCTCGAATGCTGGAATCGGATTGCTGCTACTTAGCCATTGTGGTGTAATTAATTGACGTTAGTGAGTTTATACGTGACAGCATATCTGCAGTTTGATTTTCAGAACTTGCTATGTGACGAATGCCCGTTGTAAATTAGCTAATATAGTCCAATTGCCTATTTTGTCGAGGTGAAATTTTGTTGCTGTTTTTGTTGTTGTAGCCGCTACAACTCCGCCCAGATCGGTTTATATCTCAGTCGTTGTCGTCAAGCTCAACTAACGGAAGCAACAGAAGCGTGCAGCCTCAATGGGGTCGGTCCACAGGGACAAAGGCGTTAGCTCTGTCGGGTTTTCGGGGCATACGAAAAGATGTTTCGGGTCGTGGGGTGCCTCCGCATGCCGGACACTGATTTGGCACATCTGCGTCTAATCTGCTCAGGTATGAGTTTAACCTGTTGCAGTAGCCAGAGCGAAGTTGGGCTATTGTGGTTCTAGTCTCCCGAGGTAGATGAAGCTCCGTCTCGTCGATGTCAGTGGTTGTGTGCCTAGAACGGCATTCACAGGTCTGGAGTCTACATAACTCGAGACTGACTCTGTGAATGCCGCTCAGGGCCTGTCGATAAGCTGCGTCCTACTAGTCCCCGGCGACCACACTGGTGCTGCGTAATTTAAAGCCGGCCGGCCTATTGCCGTGTATATTGCCAGCAACTTTTATTTGTATTTGCCCCAAGTACTGCCGCCTAGCGACTTGAGGACCTTGGTGCGGCTCTGTACTTTGTTGACAATAGCGGTTGCGTGCGCTGAGAAGGAGACCATACTGTCGATGATTACTCCCGAGTATTTTGGGGTTATTCACCGTCGAAATTTGTGTATCATCGACGTGAATTCCCAGCGGTAGTCCGACCTCCTTCGTCCAGGTGGTGAGCAAGGACGCAGAGTATTTTGTTAGGGAAAGGGTTAGGCTCCTAGCAGTGAAGAAGCGAGAAAGCTCGGAGAGATACCCGTTTACGTTCGAGCACAAGTCATCAATTCCATTCGGGACAATCGAGACTCCCTCTGGTGGTTGAGGGAGCTTTGAAATATAAAAGTTGAACAGTAGCGGGGAAAGGACACCAGCCTGTGGAACCCCCTGTTTTATTTTTCAAGGTTTGCTCGATTTGTCTCTTAAACATTACTGAAAAGTGTCTGCCAGTTAGATAATTCGCCGTTCACCGTTTGAGCCTCTGGGAGAGAGGAGGCGTCTATGTCTTCTAGCAGCGTGGAATGACTGACGGTATCAAACGCCTTTGACAGGTCCACCGCTACTAGAATAGTTCTCTGGACGGTTGCGGTTAAGGCCAAGTGTTATCTGGGCGTTTATAACGTTAAGTACTATTGTTGTACTGTGCACTTTTACGGAAACCATGCTGATGCTTCGCTGGGGTCAGGTGGTTCGTGAAATACGGGAGTAGCAAGGCCTCTAGTGTCTTTTCTACCGGGAAAAGGAGTGTTATCGGATGATAAGACTCTCCTTATTGGCTGGTTTCCCCGGTTTGAGCAGTGCGACCACTCTCCCCATCTTCCAGATGTCTGGAATGATGAAAGCGGTCATTGACAGATGAGGACCTCCGTTAAGTACGCTACTCACGCAGGACCCAAAATTTTCAGCATCAACACGCATATTCCGTCGGGCCCCATGGCTTTGGAGGCTTTCGCGTTTCCGATGGCTACCTGAACTTCACCGCTAGTGAAAGCAAGAGGGGCACAGGTTGCTGGCAGTTTGTGCAGCCTTCTGGTCACTCGACGCTTGTCTTTGTCCGCCGGAGGATGCAGTATAAATTGCCGGCTAAAATAACTCGCGCATCGCTCCGGGTCCGACGAAGCATGGTCGCCGAAAGATATTTCGATTCTGTCGTCGTGCTTCGTCGAATTGGACAGTGATCTCACGGTTGACCAAAGCTTACTCCCACCAGAGGCGAAGTTACAAGTCTTCAGATACTTTTCCACTTTTTCCGCTTATGTACGTTCACAAGCTGCCGAATCTCCTCGTTGAGATCTCTGATACGGGGATTTCCGGGATCCGCCTGACGAAGGCTGTCACGCTGATCGGTTAGAACAGCCGCTTCAGCAGGGAAGTTTGGACAGGGATCCGTAATGCATCCAGCTGGTACGAAGCGAGCTGCAGCATCAGTGACAACCCGGCGGAACTTACGTTCACCTAGGTGAACGTCGGTTGGTGTGGGGAGGGAAGAGAAGGCGCTTTCAGTAAATGCCGCGAAGCCTTTCCAATCAGCTTTGGTAAAGATGATATACGGTGTTCGAATGGAGTCGTTTCAGGCAAACGCAGCAGAAGTATGTTCAGTTCTAGTCTGGGGTTGGGCTCAATACCCGCCCGGAGATGAAGGATACGGAGCAATCCGGCTGCGAGGTATTGCTCCATGGACGGCTGCCGTGGGAATGATAAATACGTGGTGTGTTCATTTACTGCATTTATTTGTGTGAAATTCATCAAAACAAGGTACGCATAGTGGAAATGTTTTTTGTAAATAACTTTCGAATGAAATAAAAAAGTTAGTTAGCGCTACTTGACTATAATTATTGGCATTAAAACGCGTCTATAGATACCCCTCCCGAATTTTTTAGATTAGTTTTGGGCAGGGTCTTTACTACCAACACTTTTGCATATTTTCACTTTTCAACTGAGCGTGTCAAACGTTTTATTTGTTTTATTTATTTATTTGTTACAGTCATTTGGCCTAAGTATATATTCACCTATATACATTTTTACTATATATTGCAAAATTAAAATATATTAAGAGTAAAATGAAAGCTTAACTAATATAAGTTAACTTTTTACAACTTTTCTTCTAAACCATAACCATAATAAATTCATATTTAAAACTTTGTGCAAAAATTATAAAAATTCTGCAAAATTGCATCTAAATTTTAAATTTTTAATCAGATTTTTTAGATTTTTTTTTGAGTATGCAGTTTTATAGCCCATTAAATTTTAGTAGAATGAAATTTAAGTTTTAAGTTGGTAAAAAATATATATATCCGAAAGATTGTAAAAGTCGGTTAACTACCACGCCCACCAGCCATCCGATTATTGCATTCTAATTCACTCCCGAAACTAACACGCCCACCGAACTCAAACAACAACGGAATACATATTATGTTGTTTAAATTGAACCGTTGTGCGTCTGCTGAAATGGTTGAAATAACCGTATTTCCCATTTCCGCCCACTAGCGGCTACTATTATTAATATTTCGTGTTTTTATGCAAAAGTAGATCTTGCACAAAATTTTTGGTATCTTGGAGGATCGTTACTACGCAGCTGAAGTTTGTATTGCTATTAGTATAAAGTGTACAAAGTATTTTTGACCCAAGAACCCTCCACCGCATTGCCCACAGTGGTCCAATGTGCAAAGCCAGGGTAATTAAATTAAATTTTTTGTTTGTAATTTTTCAATAAAATGTTTATCAAATATGCAAGAATATTGTCTACTTAAGAGTAAATACAACTTTGTTTGAAAAAATTTGGCTACATATAAACATAACGGTATCCAAAAGTCATAGTAAGCAACAGAGTTGTGAAAAACGCAATAAATTTTTTAATGCATGGCATTTTAATGTAAATGCAAAAAGATTAATGCATAATTTTTCGATATTTAATGTAAATGAAAATTTCAATGCGAAAATTCCGAAGAAATAAAGCTAATGATTTTTTTTGGTATTAACATTAAAATGTTTAAATGAATGCTATTGCAATAATTTATTGCATTAAAATTATAACAAGCATTAAAACCCCATTAACTAATTTTATTGTGAAGTAAAAAATCTTTGCTGACGTTGAGGGTAGAATTTTAAGGTCAAAAAAGATAGTGACGGACGTTAAGGCTAGCTTTCACTATGTCAAGTTCAATGGCATTTGTCGTTAAATAGGTAAAATCACATTGTCAAATGGAACTAAAAAACGGTTTATTGATTGATTTAGATTAGAGTCGGTCCTCAGTCGTGTACATGCGCTGCTAAACTGGCTATCTGTCCGTTTTTGGCTCATACTTAATATATGTAATCGGTATGCATCAACAATTAACATAAAAATCTACAAAAGCACTCTGCGTTGCATGCACATTGGCTTTCATTTTCATAAAACATCTAGCAATGTTTAGAAGAATACACATAATATAATGAGGCTGAAAAAACTATTAGTAATTATTCCAAGTCCTTCCAAAAGAGGTTATTTACATTTTACTAGAAAAAAAATGTAATGGTTTTTAATAATGCAAACAAGCTAAAGTATTAAATATTTTAGTGCATTTCTAGCATTAGCTTGGATAATTTAATGAAAAAAAAAAATCATTAGCATTACATTTTTCAGAATTAATGCATTGAAATATTCATTTGCATTAAATTTCATAAATCAATGCATTAATTTTTCACATTAACATTATTGGTTTAAATACCATTAATGCATTAAAAAATTAATGAATTTTTCACAACTCTGGTAAGCAATAAGTGAAAAATGAAATTGTGCGGGCAACGAAAACAGAGCATTTTTAAGGCACTTGTTTAACTTCATTTCTTTCTCCGTCATTGTTTTAAGTAATTCAGGAAATGTAAAAATTATTACCGAAGTGGACGCACATATTTTTTTGGAGCTGATAAAGTTTTAATCTTTTTGGTGAGTACCAAATTATTATTATACCCGAGCGCACTTGTGCACAAGGGTATTATAACTTTGTTCACATAACGGTTGTTTGTAACAGGTAAAACGAATCGAGATAGATATAGGCAAATGTATACATAAATGATCAGGATGAAAAGAGAAATCGATTAAGCGGTGACTGTCTGTCCGTCTGTCCGTCCGTCCGTCCGTCCGTCTGTGCACACGATAACTCGAGTAAAAATTAAGATATCTTAACGAAACTTGGTACGTGTACTTCTTTCGGGCGTAGGACGGATGGTATTGAAAATGGGCAAAATCGCACAATAACCACGCCTACCTCCCATATAACGGTAATTTTCAGAAATACGAAAACTGCGATATTTTAGTAACTACTGAAGATTATTCACTCAAAATTAATATTTGCAATAACTTTTAGACGAAAAATAAGAATATTATAAATTTTTGAAAAATGGGCGTAGCCACGCCCACTTATGGTTACATGTGTATATCTTGGCAACCGCTGCACCGATTTCTTCCAAACTTGGCACAGTTATTGGCCTTGGTACAGGATACCAAATGGCCGAAAATTTAAAAAATCGGACAATAACCACGCCCACATCCCATATAACGGTAATTTGGAGAAATACGAAATCTTCGATAAATCAGTAAATATTAAAGCTAATTTATTCAAAATTGATGCTTGCAACAATTCTTTACCAGGAAATACGCTTATCATAACATTTTGGAAAATGGGCGTGGCACCGCCCACTTATGATCACATATATGTATCTCGGTAACCGTGCCACCAATTTGTACCAAACTCGGTATGGTTATTGTACTTGCCACGTTGATTATTATTGAAATCGGACTAAAATAACGGCCGATTCTCATATAACGGTAAATTTTAGAAATGCTTGAAGCGTCAATATTTCGAAATTTAAGGACGCTAATTTATTCAAAATTGATACACCCCGGCTTACCATGTAGCGGTAGCTTTCGGAAAGGTGAAAAGCCATATATGTAATACTTGCGCCGGGTATTTAATGTTCGGCCCCGCCCGAACTTAGACTTTCTTACTTGTTTTTTTTTTGTTTTTGTAGAAGACATCTTTCTCATATATGGCGGAATATAGATCACTTACTATACTTATTCTCTCAATTGATGTATATACTAATAGAATCCACACAAAAATTCTGCGGCTAGCTGCGGCACCCATACATTTGTTTCCAATTTTCAAAATGACTCCTCAAACTTCAAGACAGGAAATTTTTGATTTTTGGCTGTCGACCCCTAAAAAATGAAAGACTTGATGGTATAATGGATTTTGTACCAGGGAATATCAGTTTACGATGTAGTGATAGAATCAAATTTGTTAAATTAAAATCATACGTGCGAAGTTAATTCAGAATTTGGACCTAAAGTGGACAAAAGTTTTCCGAAAAAGAGCGGTTTGTTACTGCAAATAAAGAAAATTGGTGGTGCAAATTCGATTTAATTCGAATTTTTTCGAATTTTCCAAAAATTTGTTTAATTGAAACTTCTTAGTCGAGTTCGGAGATGTTTGCGTTAAATATTTAACACCAAGTCACAAAATCTGTATCGTTCGTTCAATTAAAAAAAAAATGAGGTGTCAAATTCAAATAATCGCTTCCGCAGATGTTTACGTTAAATATTTAACACCAAGTCATAAAATCTGTATCGTTCGTTCGATTTTCAAAAAGGAGGTAGGTGTTAAATGAAAGGGCTTGCCCTGTAGATGTGTAATATGGTTTTAGTTTTGTGCCATATGTAAGAAAATCAAAATCAAATTATTTAATAAGTTAAATAAATTACCCCAATATAGGTATCAATCGATGGTTTTGAATATGCTTTACTTTTTACTTGTATTTAGGAGGGGTGCCACCTGTTTGAAACGTCGAATATAGTTAAAAGGTGTTGAGCTTAAAATACTATGCAACAATTAAAATATTTTTGAGGTGCTTGAAGAGAGTGGCCACCTGTCTAAAAAGTTAAACTCAAATTACACTGTGGGACAGCCGAAACCAGCCCGGACTTTGTTAACATTCTCTGGAAGTATACCCATCCAGTAATAAAACACCCGGTGGATTTGCAAAAGTTTGAAATCAATCCCATACTCATGGAGAAAAATTGGGGGTTATAGAAAAATGGGGCGAGGTGCCTTCCCAGCATACTTAATAATTGTACCATACATAAAGAATTCTTCGGCACGTTTGTTTGTGTGTGGACTCCTCCTAAATGACCGAAACGATTTTGATGACATTTGTTTTTGTTTTTGATTGGGTCCATGTATAAACATCGTATTTATTATCCCATTTGGCTCATATTCGAGATATAAATATATTGGTAACTGAAGGGGCAATACTATTGCAAAAAACGGGGTGCAAGCTGGTGCTGGAGTCGAGTTATTCATATATAAATACGCCACAAGAAGATTTTGCAATCCCTTTTTGAAGGCACCGTTCGCTCGATTTCAATGAAGCATACACCGATTTAAAGGATATAACCTCCTCTAATCCAGAAATGTAAATCCCGATACATAGGCGTGGCATCTGACATAGACTAAAATGTGAAAACAGCTATATCTCCAAAACCAATTATCCTGGGGAACTGAAACTTAGCACAGATGCATAGATTGTAAATACCCTACTTACCGTGAAAAATGGTAGGTACTAGGAAAGTAGGCGTAGCACTTCCCATACAAACTGAACTTCTCATATCGCTTTTCTCTGGAACCACTTATGCTAACGTCCTGAAATTTCACACAGCAACATATCTTGTCAATACCTACGGTGACCATAAATATGGATTCAAAATGAAGGACAATTTTTCAAAAATATGCCTACATATATTTACGTAGTATAAAAATATCAAAAGAGTATTTATGATTCTAAATTCTTAATACATTTTAAACTTTAAATATGAATCACGTTTTCTTCATCGATATTAATCTTTTTTACATGAATATTTATAAAAGTATAGTAAAACATATTATAATTAAAATAGTTTACACGAAAAGTGAAAATCTTTAAAAGATTATTTTATAGGCAAATTTTGAGTCGTTCAAAACGAAAACAGTACCCTTTTTTTGTTTTTTTGGTACTTTTCGCAGTTATTTGTCAAAAATCGAGGTCATGAATCGACGTAAACGACGAGTTACAAAGTGCCGTTTACAAAAATATATAATTTGTGCAGATTGCGCTCCATAGCATTTACATTTCTAATCCGATTTTCATTATCTTTGGCTAAAAATTTACTGTAGTGATATATCTTCTTTAAGGAATTTTTAAAATAATTAAAACAAATAATCAAATGAAACTGCGTATTTGATTGAAAATCTCACTTTTTTCGACTTTGACGACAAAATGCAAATGGTCGCCTGTAGCACTAATAATTTTCATTGAAGTCGCCACAAGTTATATATTTTGGAACATCAATACCCTTTGAGCTGTAAGTCGCTTACGTTGATTGGGAGATTTTTTCATGAGATATTAAAGAAAAGCTACGAAAAGTACAAAAAAAAAACACTTTTTTTTAAAAATCCATCCATTGTCCGATAATTTTAAAATAACGAATAAAATGCGGGACAAATGCAGGACACTTGGAAAAAACCAGTACATTTTCAGGTTTTTCAGGTTTGAAAAAACTACGCAGGACCGACCTTTGAAAAACAGTACGGTCCTGCAAAAAACAGAACGGATGGTCACCGTATCAATACCACACATACGGCGAAAAGTGGTAGATTTTGGAAAAGGGGCGTGGCACCGCCCATACAAGCTGGATTTTCTCATACCCTTATGCTAACGTCCTGAAATTTGACACAGCTATTTATGATATCAATAACGTACTCATGGCGAAAAATGCTAGATTTTGGAAAAGGGGCACGGCACCGCCCATACATACTGAAATTCTCGTCCTGAAATTCGACACAGAAACATATGTTGTCAATGCCGTACTTACGGTGAAAAGTGGTAGATTTTGGAAAAGGGGACGTGGCACCGCCCATAAAAACTGAAATTCTCATATCGCTTATCTCTGGAGCCACTTATGCTAACGTCCGGAAATTTGACACAGCTATTTATGATATCAATAGGTCCATTCTTTTGCAACCTTTTGCTACACTCGCTTTAATGGAAATACACGCAAAGCAACAACACAAACTTGGCTATTTATCCGAGTTCAGCCAGGTCGGTTAATAAATACGCGACCTGAAGAGTAGTGTTGTTAAGTGAAAAAACTGCCCTATTGTGAATTGTTAATGGGAAAGTGGAGAAGGAAATTTTTGTTTTCGTGTATACATGATTTATATTCTAAATAAGCATATACATATATTACAGAAATACCTCGCATAATTACTAATTCTATTGTTTTTTGTGTCTAAATTCCGTTGAACTAATGGCATGTTTCTTGCCAGCTACCAGCAGGGTTGCTTAAGTAGCTAAAAGGAAATTTTAACCGAGTTGAGCGTTCTTTTGTGGCTCGCTTAAAAAAAATGCAACTAATAACGTACTTCCCTGCAAAAATCGTTGGACCATGCAGTCTATTTGTGTTATATTGGAGTACTTACAAAAGTGTTCCTCTGGCATGCTGTAGCGGACCAACTCGTGTCTCTGCGCCACCTTATTGTTATTGTTACCCGATCACTGCTCGTGTTTTAACGAAATGTGATTGAAATTGAGCATTTGAGATGTTCGCTGTTAGTTGTTAGCTCCCAGCATGTTCGTGTTCGAATGCCGTCAGAGGCAACATGTAATTTTATGTGTTTGTTTTTGGTTTTTATTGATTTCGAAAAAGCATCTGAGAAGTGAAGAACAAAAGCGTGTTCAAACGAAAAAATATAACAACAATGCCATTGTTAATATGTTGGAACAGTTTTGTGCTTCTCTGATGCAATGCAGGGATGGAGTATATGGTCCTGCCCTAGGACATCGCAATGTTTTTGAGGTGGGTTTTGTCAAAGGCTGAGGTGAACTCAGCCGATCCAAAGTCCAGCGAAGGTCCCACTAACCCCCACCAAATAAAACACTATTTTCGTGTATTTACTTCGAACACACACACACACACACACGGCGCTACGACTGGAGTGCTTAGCAACCTTATGTTCAAAGAGAGGGAGAGATGACGTTTGTTGTGGTCGTGCGGTCGGGTCGGAGCGGATGACGGCAAGAGCGCTAGCAGCACGGCGGATGACTCTCAGGAGCGGCGGAGCAACGGTGAGGATGCTAGCAGCGCGGCGGATGACTCGTAGCAACGGTTGAGCCACGGAGTGAGCGCTAGCATCGCGGCGGGTGATTCTCAGCAACTGTTGAGCAGCGGTGGGAGCGCTAGCAGCACGGCGGGTGGTTCTCAACAACTGTTGGGCAACGGTGGGAGCGCTAGCAGCACGGCAAGTGGGTCTCAACAACTGTTGAGCAACGGTTGAGCACGGCGGGCAATTCTCAACAACTGTTGAGCAACGGTGGGAGCGCTAGCAGCACGGCGGGTGATTCTCAACAACTGTTGAGCAATGGTTGAGCACCGGCGGCGGCACGGCGGGTGATTCTCAACAACTGTTGAGCAACGAGGGCGTCCCGACGGGTGACCTTCGGCAGCGGGTGACTTCTAACAGCAACGGGTTGTTCGTACTGGCACTCGGCATCCGGTGGAGCGAAGCGACCTAGCAAGACTAGCAAGACTCAGGCACTGCCGCTCCCATAATCGCACTCTACACGTGTAGGGGCTGGAACGGGGCGGCGGTGTCGGAGGCTCAACCGGCCGGCGACAAATAAGGATGCCTAAAAAGGCGTGCAATCCCTGGTCAGCGGGTTGAGTCATACTCGGTTTTGGCTTAGCCAGTCGGCGACAATTAGTGGGCCCGAAGGCACACCATTTAGTCGCGATTGGTGATGCCGAGCTTGGCCTGGCTGGCCGGCAAGACATTAGTGCGCAAGAAGAAGAAGAGTGCGTTAAGTCTTTTATACCGGTTGCGCTGGATGCTTGTTGAGAATTCGTCGTGTGCCGTCCCGATTTGTGCAGTGTGGTGAGCGAAGTGGTTGGTGTGTTATTCAGGCATGCTGCTGGTGTGCTGCTAGCAGTGATATTGTGTATATGTACAATGTAATGTAATATGTCTGTACAGTGGATGTACGGTGGAGTATGTATGTACCAGAGCTGTGTAAGTGTGAAATCATTTTCAATTTTAAATCAACAATTTTTTTCTATCCAGTTTTCATTACTTATACTTCGCTTAGGATTGAGGTTTAAAATTTTTGAATTTTCCATTCTCTCAAAGCAGTTATGAATTCACACATCAACATATTCATAGCAAGATTGAAAAAACCAATGCCCAATCAAAAAAAGGTTTAACACTGAATGAGTATTGAAAAGGCTGCAATCTTTTATGTGTGTGCATTCTTTAACTCAGTACCAATCATTAGTTCAAAGCCACCCTGGTAAATAACTTTTTGATAAAAATGAAACTTTTTGACAATTGCTCAATTGTAAAAATTAAAACCGGCGTTACCCAATTTAAGTTTTTTGGTAGAGGGGATTTTATATCATATGTTTGGGATTATATATAAAACAGTTGTATTAACATTTACGTTTTAAATATAATTCATGTTTTATCTTGAAAATGTTTAAAATTTACATTAAATTAGATAACTACTTCGCATAAGCTTTACATTTAGGTTGATAAAATTTTAGTGAAAATATTTTAAAAATCTTAGTGTCTTTAATAAAAAAATAGCTCATCATAAAAATTGTATCGCCGTTCGGCGTCGGCGTAAGTTTGTAGGTCCCTCCCATTTGTGTGACAGCAAAGGCGCACGCTACAAATCGGAGGAGAAGCTCGGCCAAAACTTAGCAAAAGTGTCAAGGCCAAAATATGATTATTATAAATAAATTTAGTTTCAAACAGGTCGCAACCCTCTTCAAACACCTCAAAAGTATTCCCAATATTATTTAGTTGTAAACCCGCATGAGTCCGAAATTAACATTTTTTAGCAGAATTTCCAGCAGAGTAGATGCTAATGAGTTTTGGTTAAATTACAAAACGCTTAAAAAGGTATTAGCCGTCATTTTACGTTTAAAAACTTTAAAACTTTAACACATTACCACCCTATACTCTATATGTGGTTGACGATTGAACTAAATAGTTGTTTATTTGGGTAAGATTAAAATATATTTTACTATTCAATATTGGAGTTGGTGTGAAACAAAAATTAATAATTTATTGTTATGTATGCAAATGAGAACTACAATTCTGAGCTTATTGAGCATCTCTTAGTCAAAAACAAAGGCAATTTTGCTTGATCAAGTTTCGAATCTAAGAAGAAAATGTTTTTAACAAACAAAAGGATAATAATAAAATTTGTAGGATTTAAGATATTGCGTATGGTAGCATGAAACGTCACAATCTTCTTAATTGTCAGGCTGTTGATATGGCTACGAAAAAGTGACAATGGAAACACATAGCTGAAGATTTCATACTTACAGTGGGATAAACTTCAAACCTCTAATATAAATTAGTTAAATTTAGTTATTATTTTTTTTTTTATCAATTTTAAGTTTTCGTTTGGAACAATTTTCATGAACTTATCTATTAGGAGATCTCTTTGGAAAATTACCGTACATCCGATATCTATTGAAATTTTGACACCCTCACTTTTTGGAAAAAGAAGTTCAAGATACAAGTTTATGTGCAAAAAATAAATTAAACAATAAAAGTCTCCTTATATTTATGGAACTTAAAATAGAAAAATTTTTATTTCATTACCCAGACTTTATGAATAGCCTACTCTATAAGTAATAGTAGAAATTCCGTAGTGAGTTCAGTCAAGACGTCATTCAAAAGTTTTGAAGAAAATCACTTTTCTCTTTTGTGAAAATTTGGGACTATCTTATGCGAGTATTGTCGACAAAATGTTAGTCTATGAATGACTAAAAATTAACGAATAAATGGTTAATCGCGATTAATGATTAAAATTAATTAGGCGATCGCTGTGGTGTAGTGGTTAGAAGTGCGCACTACCATTCCGCAGGGTGAGCGTCCGAGCCCAGTTCCGGCCGACAAAAAAAAGAAAATGTTTTTTGTAATAGTGGTCGGCCCCCGGCAGGAGTCGGCGTAAAACTGTAGGTCCCTTCCCTTAGTGCGACAACATCAAGGCGCATGCCACAATCGGAGGAGTAGCTGGGCCAAACACTAACATATGTCGATGGTCCTCTGCAATAACGGCGCAATTCAAAATTTCAGGTTTAGAAAATTACATAATTTGAAAGCTTACAGTATGACTGCATATAATCCGGAATAATTACGTTCCAAGACATATTATTGCTAAATTACGAAACAAAAAATCTTTAATTGGCTCTACTGAAATATATGAAATTTTTAGTTGTGTCGATATGTAAGCGCCTTTCTATTATTATTAGTAATCATCAACACAATTTCAAATTACATAAACCCAGTCACAGCCCTTTTTTGTATTCAACGCTTCCAGAAATCACATAATACATAAAATAAATAAAAGCTGTTTTGATTAATATTACATAAACTGGAAACTGTTAAAAATAAGTGCGCTTGAGTACATAGATTAGAACCCATTTAGTTCCTAAAATGTCTGTTTGCAACACATAACAATAAAAATGCACATCAAATAGCTAAGAATGATGAAGGAAATCGATTCAGACATGCCTGTTTAACTGGCCGTGCGTTCTCAAAACAAACACATGTTAATTAAGGGGCTATTCAAGTATTATGTAACCAGTGGGACGCGGGGGTCTTGGTTTGCTTATTTTTAATGACAAGGGGCAACATTTCTTCAAATAAGTAAAACATTAATTACATACGCACAAATTTTGCCTGCAATTTCGATCACAATTGAAGACTGCACTTCACTCTCGTTTCGAATTTTCGAAAGCGTTTTTTAAGCTATTTATGGGTTTAACACTTCTTGTGGGCACTTGATATTGTAAAAAAAATATGCGCAATTCGATCCCTAACTACATTTTTTTGTACAGAACGCCCGTTTGCTTTAAATTTGAAAAATACAATTATTTTTTTATTTTGTATACATCTGTCATTTGTTACAAATGAAGAAAAGTCCAAGAGTTGCCAAGTATAAATATCTTTATATCTATTTATTAAAATAATAATTTACAATAATAATTTATTTAATTAATACTTTATTAAAATACAAATTTGAAGTGCAAATACATTTGTAAAACTGTTTATCACAAAATGTTATTAATTGTTTGCAAGCATACTATAGTTTTCATGCATTTTGAGAATAAATAATCTAATATGTGTACATATATATCGTCGTTTAAAGTACAAAACCGCGTATCGTCATTCTGCAAAACCGTGTGACTGACATTGGCTGCCAAAAATTGGATTTGCTCACAAAAGCTCTTGGCTCAATTCTTATCCATTCGTCCTGAAATATACTAGCCAGAAATACGTTTGCTTTATAAAAAAGATAACCATTTTGAAATATGGGTGACTTTACTCTATAGAAAATAATTTATGCAATTACGCGGTTTTGCATTTTCTTGATACGCGGTTTTGTACTTTAAACGACGATATGTATAGCATGTACTTACGGCGGCCGCCGTAGCAGAGTGATTACATGTGCGTACTTCCACTCCATAGGACCATGGTTAAATACCTGGTCAGATCATAACCCAAAATAGCAGTCGTCCTTCGGCACGCAATGGCAAACCTTCGAGTATATTTCTGCCTTGAAAACTCTTCTTATAAAATCAGAACTCATGCCTCAAGTTTGAGCAGAAGTTCGGCCAAACACTTAGAAAAATATTTTAGCACCAAATATTTATTTGTTTACTTATTTTGAGGGAGATGGCAATCTTCTGGTTTCACATTTTGAGTACAAAAATTTCAACCCTGATACAACAAATAGTATTAGTACTGAATGATATTGACAGATTGCATTCCCATAAACGTCCAATCATACATGATTGAGTTCTCTTTTTGCATTCACATTCTCTATGTGAATGGGTGTCAACCATTCCATAACACACTACATATTTTGTGTTTACAATTTGTAACCAATCTCAAGAGTGGTTGTTAAATTTTTTAAATCAAACAATCACATTTTTGAAACGAAAAAAATGAGAATGCACACTCAATTGATTCAATCATTACACAGCTCTGGTATGTACAATGTTGTATGTATGTGCGGAGGGGTATGTATGTACAATATTGTATGTATATGCGATGCTGTATGTTATTGTATCGTAGCTGTGAGATCCAATGTGGGTTAAGCGCGTTGGAGCGGCTGGCTGGTTGTGCGCGCCTTTCAATCGACAAACTTTATTTTGTACTCTATGCCTTGCTATTTGATGATGGCGTGGTCTGCACCCTTTTGAGTGATTAGAACTGGTTTATTTTTGTACTTTTGTAACCAGGACTTCCTTTTCTTCGTGGGGCGCTTCAATTTAAAATGCTCCTGGTGTTAGAATTAATTTATATAACGCAATTTTTATTTAAGTAGACTTCACGTCGAAATATATTACAGCCACTCTCGTCACATATGTTTATTGGGGTTGCTGTGCAGTTGAAGCCTCTGAGTTGCATTTATCTTTAACATTCCGCCTAGCGTGTGAATCAATGTCAGGATCGATTGGCAAGGCGACCAGCTTGGAAATGGCTCGCTTCAATCTTGACGTTGCAGTACGTATAGTGGCCACCCTCACAATCCCATCATTTCCTGAGTGTATGTCCACAACTCGGCCGAGGGGCCACTGCAAAGGGGGAGCGCGTTCATCGCGAAGTAAAACTAAATCGCTAATTTTCAAGTTCGGGTGGGTCTGTTTCCATTTGTATCTCATTTGTAAATGTGGCAAGATGGTTTCCAACGCTTGAGTCGATTGGTGCTGACTTCGAATAGGTTGGGTTCCGGTATTGCGATAAGTGGACCGCCCACTAAAAAGTGGCCGGGAGTGAGCGCAGTTAAGTCACTTGGGTCATCCGTCAAGCCACTTAATGGCCTTGAGTTTAGCGCTGCCTCCACTTGCTTGAGTACAGTGAAAAACTCTTCAAAAGTTAGTGTTGCACGTCCGATTACGCGTTTTAAATGGTGCTTTGCCCCTTTTATTCCGGCCTCCCATATGCCGCCGAAATTTGGAGAGCCTGGCGGTATGAACTGACTGATACAAATCGAGCTGCCGCTTTCAACTGCTGTTTGCAGGCTGCAAGGTCAGCCTTTAGTTCTGCATTCGCACCCACAAATGTAGAAGCACAATCGCTGTATATATGAGAGCTGTATCCTCGTTGTGAAAAAACCGCTTCAACGCAGCCAGGGAGGCATCCGTACTTAGGTCGCTGACGAGTTCTAAGTGAACAGCACGAGTAACAAAACAGACAAATAGTGCGATGTACCCTTTATAGCTCCGATAAGCTCTACCTTTTGTAGTGCGAATATAGTAGGGTCCACCGTAGTCGATACCGCAATAATCAAACGGCTTAGCCGGATTGCAGCGATGTGGGGGAAGGTTTCCCATTAATTGCATGAGTGTTGCGGGGTTTTGCCTGAAACATTTTACACATCTATGAATATGTTGCCTAACAGCTGGCCAAGCTTTGATAATCAAATAACGCTGTCTTAAAAAGTTGAGAGTCGCCTGAGTACCTCCATGCAACGTCGATTCATGAGCGTGCGCAATTAACAGCTTGCTCAGTGCTCCATCTTGTGGCAGAATTATTGTAGAACGTTCACACGCAGAAAGAAATCGTGCATTCTGCAGTCGTCCATTTAGTCGAATGATACCATCTTCATCAATGACTGGGTTAAACTGGAGAAGTTTGCTCTACATGCTGATCGGCTTATTCGTGCGAAGGCAAGAAAGTTCATTATTAAAATGTGTGTGTTGTGTGTGCCACAGCTTCAATGCTTCTGTTCGTTCTCCTGCAGAACACCATGGAGTCGTTTCGTGGGTTTTTTTCATCAGCGCCGCTATGAACCGTGGCATAAACGCGGTAACTGCTAACAATTTGTTAAGGTCTGAGTACTTAGAAAGGAGCGTGGCCAGAACCGACGGAAGTTGATGTGATGGCATTGTAGCCAACGACACCACAGTTGCTTCAGTCCTGGCTGGCCCGATGGAAGGTTGTGTGGGCCATTGATGAGAGTGAACGAAGCCATTGCGGTCCGTCCCACCATATAGAAAGCTCCTTCAGTTGCGATGGCATAAATCCCCGAGATGCTGCGTCCGCAGGGTTACTGGCGGTTGGCACATATTTCCAAGATTCAACAGTTGTGATTGCCTGGATTTTACTTATGCGATTACTGACATATTGTTTGTATTTTCCAGGATTTGATCGGATCCAGCTGAGAACTGTTTTTGAATCAGACCAACAGTATGTTTGAAGGTATGGTAGTTGAGTGTTTCCGAAAGCTTGGTCGCAAGTGGGCTGCCAGAAGAGCTCCATTTAGTTCCAAACAGGGAATTGTTATTTTCTTCAAGGGGCGATTTTTGTCTTCGCGGCCAAAATGGCAACATGTACGTTTCTCGGCGCTGTGTCGAACCTGAGATATGCTACCGCAGCATATGCTATGGCGGACGCATCGGAAAACACATGCAGTTGGTAACCTCTACAGTTGGGTTCTACACCGAGCCACCTTGGAATTCTAAGACGCTCAACTTCACCTAGCTCCTTTCTAAACCATTGCCATTCTTGCTTAAGTGGTTCGGGAATTGGGTCATCCCAGTTTAAACCTGCCACCCACAACTTCTGGCACATAGCTTTTCCAGTTACAGTTATCGGCGCTAGTAACCCTGGAGGATCGTAAAATTTACCGATGTCTGATAATTGCTGCCGTTTGGTGATTTGGTTTGTTAATGGACTCAAGCTAACCTTATATGTCAAAGAGTCTGAATCACAGAGCCAATAAATGCCAAGAGCTTTAGTTTCACGGTCCAGGTTGAGGTTGCAACAAATATTTGTCTCTTTGTCATCTGCACTTAATCGCTGCATGAAGTCTTCAGAGTTTGAGCTCCACTTTCGTAGGACGAAACCACCGCTTTGGAGTAACTGTCGCAGTTGGTACTGGATTTCCAAAGCAGCATCGACGGAGTCAGCTCCATGCAAACAGTCGTCTACGTAAAATGATTCTCGCAAGACCTTAGACGCCTCAGGATAAGTTCACTCTTCATCATCAGCTAATGTTTGTAGCACTTTAATTGCAAGATATGGTGAGCAATTTAAACCGTACGTGACTGTTAGCAATAGATAGGCTGCTGGCTCTCCTTCTGTACCTCTCCATATAATACGCTGCATGTCAGCGTCATCACGGCTGACCAGAATCTGCCGATAACACTTCTATATCTGCCATGAAGCCAATGCGGTGAAGCCGAAATCGAATAATTATTTGGCTTAAATCGTTTTGGAGTTTTGGGCCAACATGAAGTCGTTTAGGGAGATGTTTTCTATGGTTTTACGGGATGCATTGAAAACTGTACGCAATTTGGTGGTTGAGCTCGATACCTTGTACACCCCATGATGCGGAATATAGCAAACAGTTCTCGGCTCCTCGTTTTCAATTACCTTCTCCATGTCCCCTTAAGCTAGGTACTCGTGTCATGAAAGTGGTGTACAAATGATCCATTTCAGGGTCATTTCGAAGCCTAGCTTGTTGAGACCGAAACAGTTGAATTGCGTCAGCTTTCGAGTTGGATAGTTTTGTAAGATCACAATCGGCTTTAAACGGATACCGAATTTGATACGGCCCTGAGCTAGTTCGCTGAACAGTGTCTTTAAAAAACTCTTCGCAGAATAATTCGTCTTGTGTCATTTTAGATGGAGGTAGTATCTCATCAAATTCATGAAATTTCCACATCTGCTGAACTAAGCTGCTCAGGTCATCAGTGGTTGTTGCTGTGAAATGTGTTGTACATAGTTGGGGAGATGCAGAGCAGGGTATGCGTCCGTAAATAACCCAGCCAAGATACGTATTTTGTGCTTGGCCGAACCGCAGGCAGTGTGCTTGATCCCACCTTTTACTAAGAGACCGTAGAGGTCTGCGCCAATGATGACGTCAATTGAGCAAGGCTCGTAGAAATTAGGATCTGCTAGTGTGAGATCTAGAAGGTCGATATAGGGCTTTGGATTGACTCTCTTCAATGGTAGGAGATTTCCCAACCTTGGTAGGATGAGCGCAGAGCAATTGACACTAAACTCCGGGTCTATAAATTAACGTAGAGTGTATGTGACTATACCCTTTGAGTCACCAACGCTGTGACCGCCAAGACCGGTGATGGGAATTTGCAACCGGTTCTTACGAAGTCTTAATTGTTGAGCGGCATACTCGCTTATGAAGGATGCTTGCCATTGAACCATTGTCGAGTAAAGCTCGAAGTTTTATGTACTGTCCAGTCGAGGACTGCGCTTTAATATAAGCCGTAGCCAGCAAAACAGCTGGAAGGCAGGTTTCAGCATAGCTCGTGAGTCGGTTAACGATGTGGTCTGGAGTGCAGCGACGCTGCTACGTTGAAGCGATAAGCTATCGTGAAGAAGTGTGTGGTGCTTCTGCGAACACCTCAGGCAGGTGTATGAGGATTGACACTCGTTTGTAGAGTGATTTGCTTTTAGGCAATTTTGACAAAGTTTGAACTTTAAAGTTAGTTCAAGCTTCGTTGCTGGTTCTTTCCTTTTAAACTCAGCGCAATACATTAACGCATGCTTACCTGAGCAACATAGGCAACGACCTACATTGGTCTGATGACTGCGAATGGAAGTCAGAGCTGTTGACTTATTATTAGATGACGGTTCTTTAGTTTTGGGTTTGGAAGCCGACGAAGCTGCTTCTATGCCCTGAATACGTTTTTCCAAAAACTGCACCACAGTTGTATATTCTGGTAACACATTCGGAGATTCCAAAGACATTTCCCACTCTTTGACTGTCGCTGGGTCTAACTTCTCGGTTACAAGTAGAACAAGCCAGTCATCCCAGTGTTCTGTTGGCCGTCCTAGTTGCTTTAATGCGCGGACGGATTATAATATCCCAACGGTTTTTACCCTCCATTCCCGCCCATCCGCACGAGGGGCGCAGTCCGCATGACGTACGGAACCAATATTTTAAATTTTTGTGCCGAGTCACGATAGGCAGGAGTTTGTTAAGTGTCGAGATCTAAAACTGTTCAGCTACAGAACTAAATTCATCAGCTGATTTTATGTATTTATGTCAATAATTCACTTATTGAGAGAGGAGAGTATCGCTTTCTTAATGCTGAAAAGCGGATCTGATATATCAAACGTGCTGGAATGAGAGTTAAAATCCTGGCATAAGCAACGGAGTGGGTCGTGCAATTCAAAATTGGTTTTACAAGCTTTCAGAAATATGGGACAAAAGTGTCTTGATACGCGTGACGGAACATTAAAGCTTACATCAGCCAGAAGAGACGGACTTGAAATTGAGCCTGTCAGTAATTTAATCATAAAAATTATACCAAGCATTTCCCTGCGACTGGCAAGTGTAGGAAGGTTAATAAGTTTTAAGCGACTCGTATAAGGTGGAAGACTATATTGAGAATCCCATCGGAAATTTCTTAAAGCAAAAAGTAGGAATTGTTTTTGAATTGATTCTATCTTGTCTGAGTAAATTTGATACCTTGGATTCCAAACCACCGAGCCGTATTCCAGAATCGGCCTAACTAATGTTGTAAACAGGGTTTTAGTGATATACGGGTCACTAAATTCTTTTGACCATCGTTTCACAAATGCAAGTACACCTTTAGCCTTGTTGACTGTCACATTAATGTGAAGATTAAAATTAAGCTTAGGATCCATTGTGATACCAAGGTCCACAAAATTGTATACCTGTTCCAGGTTATGGTTACCTATTATATAAGAAACTGGCAGAACAGCTCTTCGCGAGAAGCACATTACTTTACATTTCTTAAGATTTAGAGGCATAAGATTTACTTTACACCAGTAAGCCATGCTGTTTAAGTCTGATTGTAGCAAAAACCTTTCTTCAATTGAAACGTACGATTTATAAAGTTTTACATCATCTGCATACATTAAAATTTTGGAGAATTTTATATCTGTAGAAATATCCTTTATAAAAAGCAAGAACAGAATCGGGCCTAGGTGGCTACCCTGAGGGACTCCTGAAGTAACATCAATGACGTCAGAGATAGTATTTTTAAACAATACCCTTTGTGATCTATCATAGAGGTATGAAGAGATCCAACGTAGAAAATTAGGTGGAAGACCATGAAGATCAAGTTTATAGATGAGCAACGAGTGGCACACTTTGTCAAATGCTTTACTGAAATCAGTATATATAACATCAACAGTTTTGCTCTCACTAAATGCTTTTGAGATATAGGATGTTAATTCAATGCTACCGCTTTTATGTAAGGGGGTTATGAACGATTCCTTCCATACAGTTGGAAAAACGCCCTCTTTAAGAGACAAATTAAATAAGGCTGTTAACGGCTCATAGAGATAATCAGCACAATTTCTAAGAAAACAAGTGGGGATCTGGTCAGGACCATAACTAAAAGACTGCTTTAAGGACTTCAGGTAAACTAAAACATCATCGGGAGATATTATAGGGTTATGTATTGAGTTAATTGGACTTAGTTTAAAAGGATAGTCAAAGTATGCTTGGGAGTTAGTGGAATAATTGGATTTAAAAAACTGAGAGAACATGTTAGAAATTCTTTGATCATCACCAGAGACGGTATTTTGATACTTCATGGCGGAAGGAAACCCACGTACATTTCGCTTGGAGTTTACGAAATCATAAAATGATTTGGGGTTATATATTATACGTCGTTTGATTTTACACAAGTAATCTTTATAACCCTTTTTGTTTAATTCAAAGAACTTGTGACGCAAAGTGAGTATTTTACATAGTATGAGTGTAAGCCGGTTTTTTTGTGTAATCTAAAATAACGTGAGTTTCTGTTTTTCAAGTTTCTCAGTTCTTTAGTGAACCATAACTGTGTTTGTTCTACAGGAACACACATGCGTTTAGGCACATACTTTTCAAATAATCTATGTACAGTAAAATTAAAATGTGCAACGCTTTGCTCAACTTTTTCTTTGTATATAGGCCACGACAATTTAGACAATTCTTTATTCAGTTTTTTAAAGTTGGCTTGCGAAAAATCAAAGCGAATATTTGGCTCGTATGTTTGTTTGGACATCGCAATTTTGACCATCGTTTATAATTTCGTAAGATATCTCAATAGCAGGGTGGTAGACATCTTCGGGCAAAACTAGTGGGTCACATTTATTTACAGCCGACTTAGATGCATCATCAACATAAACAACATCTAATACTTTGCCAAACTTATTGCGAAGTACATTAACTTGATTCAGGCAGAGTTCAGCCATCTCCTCTAAAAATACGTTGTTGCACGCGCTAGACGAGAAAGGTACAATATCATTGTCAATGATGTTCCATGATACATTTGGTAAATTAAAGTCACCCAACACAATCAATGAATCAGAGGGTTTAATCATTGAATTAATTGATTTCAGTAAAGATACATGTTGTGAATACACTGATAAGTCAGATCGGGGAGGAATATAGCATAGAGCTAAGTAAGTAAACCCCCTTCCAACCTGAACACGAATGCATTTGAATTCTGCAGATTCGATGTGTGGAAGACTACCTTCTTCAGATGGTATTGAAGAGTCTACGGCAAAGAGTACGCCACCGCCGACTCTGTCCCCCGATCTTTTCTGTAGATATGATAATTATTTGAAAGAATCTCTGAATTAAAAGTGTGAGGTTTGAGCCAAGTTTCAGTCAAAGAAATTATATTATAATTGCATTCAAGGCCATTAAGATATAAATTCGTTAATTTAGTATTTATGCCTCTTACGTTTTGATAATAAATACTTAAAGCAGATTTAGTAATCAGTTTTTTGGTTCTGTATTCTGACGGGGAATATTTGCTAAATTATTATTTTTGTTGGGCCTATACTCAAATTCACGAACGAAAGCTCCGGAGGGCCAAAAAGAACTACTAAGCAGCACGTCAAAATTTTCTAAATTTACGTCTATTTTAAATGAAGAAATATTTCTTTCATATTTAAAATTAAATTTTCTGATACTTAAGTTGACAGTTTTAACTTTGGACGAGATGTAAAACTTTATATCGTCCTCGGAAGTATCCCTCGAAAATCTAGATACAAATATAGACTTCTTTGGGGGAACCACAACCAGTCTCCTAGTATCAGACTCGATTACCGGCGGACGGGGTTGAGTAACTGAGTTACTAGTTGAGGGTAGAGTAAGCGTTGGAAGATTGGATGGCGGTGCCACAACTTCAACGGGGGACGGGGAAGATACTGCAGGGTCGTTATTATTAGAAGCAGACTTTGATATATGTTCTTTTGAGGAAGATAACTCCGTTGTCTGTGGACATGGAGAAGAAAGGTTAATTAAGTCATTCGGAAGAGTGTTCTGACGTGGAACGGTCCTTTCATTAGGCGGACTATGAAGACGCTTACGTTTTGACACACGAATGTCCTTCATAGATTGTACGGTATCTAAGCATTTAAAAGATTTAAATACATTTTCGTAATGTTTAAATTTTTCGGTCAGTACCGTCAACTCTCTCCCTACCTCAGAAAACCCATTTCTGGTTTGCCTAAACAACTTAAAGAGATCAACTTCGGTTGACCTGCACTTTAAGCAAGACCAGCGAAGACCTTTGCCATCGTTAATAGCGTCCAGAATTCTTCCTGTCAAACCAGCACATTTTAGATGGCAAATACCATCACAGAGCCAGCACGATAAGTAGCGTTCAGATTCGCTTTTGATTTGGCAGTTATCAAAATCACACTTCATATTGAAAGATTTAATAACACTTATGTTAATAAAAAGACAAGCAAAATAAGTTTAACACAACACACACAACAATTCAGGAGCTGATGTATTTAGCTTAAAATATATGTAGCGAACAGTTTGAGTATCACTGTAATGTGACACTTAATAAACGCAGCGCAAACAGCTGTGACAAGAAATACTAAACGAAGTAAACAAAAAGAGCAAAAAGAAATGTGCAAAAATAGAAACGATCTCAGTTAACTACAAAGGAATAACAACAACAATGATAACAACAAATGACTCGGCAAGATTAGATGTAAGCTAGTGAAATTTAATTAAATTTAATAAAAACCACAAAAATCACAAAACTTTCACTTAGCTTCGGTTATTATCACACTAAGATGCTCGTAGGCACTTTTTATAGCAACTTTTACTCAAAATTAGCACAATAAACTTTGCAAAATACAAAGACCAATCAAGGCACAAATAAGTAGAACTTCACAGCTTGACGTTTGCGTAATTAACGGATTCTGAGGTAGTATCCAAAAGTTTTCGCATGGCGTTATCTGACTCATTGGTCATCGCCGGAAGTTTCGTGATATTGCGCAGATAAGACTTGACAAGGCGTCGCTTATTGTCATAACGTTGTTGAAGCATATCCCAGGCTATAGCAAAATTGTTTTCCTGGATACTAATACTGCGAAGAAGAGTTTCGGCTTCACCTAGTAAACTGCCTTTCAAGTAATGCAGGCGTTGTACATCAGACAAACAAGCTTCATTAATAACGCATGTTGTAAATATATCTTTAAAACTTAACCATTTTTGAAACGAGCCATCGAATTTTGGCAGAATAATCTTCGGAAGCTTTGACGCTGATGTATTTGTAGTACCGCCGCATGTATGACTGAGTATGGTTGCTGGATGATTTTCACTACGATGATTGTCAAATTCTTTGATTTCATCATGTATTTCACCTAGTGCTTCGCTGTACGCCAATTCTATTGCTTCCAAACGAGCTTCACTTAATGTCGTCTTAACCTTGCCCTCTTCGCCTTCAATAACGTCTGCTGCAGAAATGTCATCACGGAAGTCATTGTAGCGCTTCCAATAATCAGCCAGTAGATTCCTTCTGGCCACAAGATAGCCCTTAGTTCTTTTTTGTTTGGATACCTTTCTAGTGTTTGCCGCAAAATTAAGAATTAATCGAGCAAGACCTTCTTCCTTTTCAGCTGACATGATGGCGAACACGTGATCAGGTAGATTTCGTGATGTAATTCGTATTAATAGTTCATATTAATTGCTTAACACAATTAAACAATTGGCTAGAGACGGTTCCCCGCAAGGGATGCCAAAAAATGTTAGAATTAATTTATATAATGCAATTTTTATTTAAGTAGACTTCACGTCAAAATACCCCACTAGAACTTGAAGGGAGATCTCCCTATGTGAGGAATAAAAGAGTACTCCCCTTAACCTGATATCTGAGCAATAAGAGAGATTTGTCGGTTTTGTACTCCTTTATTACTCGTTTAGGAGTCAAATAAGAGATCTCCTAAGCGAGCGACAAAATAGTGCTCCCTGAGGCATGATTTGGGAGCAGTAAACAAGATTTCTTGGTTTTGTACTCCAGTATTGCTCGCTTAGGAACTTAATGAGAGATATCCTAAGCGAGCATTTAAAGAATGCTCCCTGAGGCGTGATTTGGGAGCAATAAGCGAGATTTGTCGGTTTTGTACTCCGTTCTTACTCGTTTAGGAGCAAAAAGTGATGTCTCCTAAGCAAGAAATCCAAGAGTATTCTTTTTGATTGATAGGAGAGCAATACGCACCTTCACTCCCTTATTGTCTTTTTGGGAGACTTCTGGGAGGTTACTATGGAGTATTGCTTCTTTGGGAGGATTAAGGGATGCTCTTTTTATGTGTGCTCCTCGATTGCTCGTTTAGGAGGTAAAAGGGATTACTCGCCCTCCTAGGACATACAATGTTAAAGGGAGTATACAAAATTACATGCTTATACACAGAAGCATAGGGAGCAATGGGATGTATTCGTATACTCCCAAGGGAGTACTCACCGAGCAATCGTACGATGCTCCTAAGTACTGGGACATTACAGCCACCCATACCACGATTGTAAAGCTTATCTACGTTCTAAAATTCTTCAACTTAAAAAACTAGTACTCGGGGTCAATCGTGTGACATATGTACATATGCAGCTAACATACAACCGCGATCGACAAGCCAATCAGCGACTACCAGCGCATCACAAAGCTCGCACGAATAGTATGCACAAAGCGTGGACTACGATGACAAGTGCACTCTCGCCACATATGTTTATTGGGATTGCTGTGCAGTTGAAGCCTCTGAGTTGCATTTATCTTTAACACCTGAAAGTCATTCATTTCGGCTTCGAGCAATTGCACGCCTGTGGGGTGCTCTCTCCTGGCGGTCTCGCTTTGGCTATTTTCACGCGTTTCGTTGTGGTCGCCGCGATTTCGCTGTGGATTTGTGACTTTCCCCGTTGTTCGTTGTCCGAGCATGGTCTCTCGCTTTCGGCGTCGTTGGCGGTGGGCGGACGCCAGCTGACTGGGGTTGATGGTGCGCTTTTAACGGTGCCCATTTCTTGCACGGCCAATAGCGGCTGGTGTGTTGTCGCGGTCGCTGGTATCAGCGGTGGCCCGTGGAAAATCTGAATCCGCTGAATTCGTGGTTTATTTGGTGGCCACGGCGTACTCTCAAATGGCGGTCGCCACGGTCGGACGCGTTGTGGCTCGTCTGGCGCAGCTGGATGGGGTTTCCGGCGGCTCATCACTGCGGTGTGTCTGAAGCGCCTAATTCATAAAACCTGGAACGAGAAGATGGAGAGTGCTTTTGGTTTTGTCGCTGCGGCTTCGGTAGTTGGTTGGTTGTTTATGTGGTGAATGGCTTTAGATCCTGCAGGTGTGCGTGCGCTGGTTGTTTGTCGGGCCGCTCGGGGTTGCTGAGTTTCACCGTGTTGGTAGATATGTACTTCGCGATTATGTATGGGCCTGAGAATTTTGGAGCAAGCTTCTGTGCATAGTTGTCGGCAGCAGAGGAGAGTGGGTGATCTCGCTTCATAACCTTCTCCCCCACCTTAGGTTTCCACGGCCGTCTGCGCAGGTCGTAGTATTTTTTCTGCTGCTTGGCTGCCGCGGTGAGGTGCCTCTTTATCTCTGTCCATAACTCGGTGATGGCTGGAGGTGCTGCGGGTGCTCTTCAGGTACTGCCCCTTCGGAGCGTATCTGCCGTGGCGCTGCTGGATTGCGCCCGAAGTTTATCTCCGCGGCGGAAGGTTGCGTGGATTCGTGCAGCGTCGTGTTCATAGCGAAGGCGATGTGGGGGAGCTCCTGGTCCCAGGTGCGGTGATCTGCTTTTGAGCGCTGGGCTATCATGGTTCTTATTACTCGATTGGCTCGCTCGGTGAATTTATGTTCTATGCGATGTTCGCCGAGGAATGCTGCTAGCGCTTTGCCCACAAATTGTTTCCCGTTGTCGCTGAGAAAGACAGCCGAACCTGTAGATGACTCTCTCCTGGAGTGCTGTGATGACGTTTGCGGTGGTTGTTTGGCGTACGGGGACTAGTTCAACCCATTTGGAGAACTTTTCGACCAGGACGAGGAGGCACGTGTTTCCTTGTTTGGAGCGCGGCAGCGGTCCGACGAAGTCGGCCGTGACAATCTCCCATGGTCGTGAGCACTACATATTGGCCATCAATCCTGCTGAGCGTCTCTGTTCCACCTTATACTCGGCGCAGGGCAGGCATCTTCGCACTTGCTTGAGTAGTAGTTCTGCTGCGCTCGTTTGAGAGTTTTCGTGACACCTAGATGGCCGGCCGCTGCGGCGTCATGCACTTCTTGCAGGATGTCTGGTCTACGACTGGTGGGGATGCAGAGCTTCCATTGAGGTGCGCGGGAGAGCTTCTTGCGCGGCGCGATGTGGTGGAACAGTCTATTGTCGATGACTTGGTAGTCCGGGTTGCGACTGGGTTGTTGCTGTACCACCTTCAGTTTCCTCTCGTACCAATCGCTGGTGCTGGTTTCCACGGTGTGGAGCGTGGCTGCTCTGTCATCTGTAGTTGTTAGTGGGCATCGCGAGAGTGCGTCGGCTACTATGTTCAGTGCTCCCTTACGGTATTCGATGTCAAAATTATACTGCTGGAGTTCGAGCGCCCATCTTGCCAGTCGTCCGGATGGGTTGTGTAGCCACTTCAGCGAGTGGTGGTCGGTGATTACGGTGAAGTGGTATCCTTCCAGGTACGGTCTCATCTTGCGTATCCCCCATAGCACAGCGAGGCACTCTTGTTCGGTGGCTGAGTAACGCTTCTCCAGGTCGTTTAGGCTTCGGCTGGCGTACGCCACGACTCTCTCGTGGTCGGAGGGGCGTTGAAACAGGACCACTCCGAGCCCTTCTCCGCTGGCGTCGGTTTGGAGGAAGAAGGGGCGGTTGAAGCCGGGGCAGCAGAGTGCTGGCGTGCTCGTGAGCTTCTCTTTTAATGTCAGGAATGCATTTGATTGTGGTGTGCCCCATACCCAAGCCTGGCCTTTCTTCAGCAGTTGGTTGAGTGGTGCTGAAAGCGTGGAAAAATCGGCGACTAAGCGGCGGTACCATGATGCAATACCGAGGAATCGACGAAGCTCTCGGGTGTTCTCAGGCGCAGGCATTTCTCGTACGGCGGATATTTTTGCAGGATCAGTGTGTATGCCCTCGGAGCTAACGATGTGGCCGAGGTAGTGGAGCTTCTGTTGTACAAAGCTACATTTGTCGAAGTTCACCTGCATCCTCTTTCTCTGGAGTCGTTCGAACACTTCTCGTAGATTGCTCATGTGCTCGTCGAAGGTGTCTCCTAGGACGATGATGTCGTCTAGATACGCGAATACCTTCGGCTGAAGTTCCGGGCCGAGAATCGCATGACTTTCCACTGGAACAGCCCCCTCACGGTAAAGGCGGTATATGGCCGTGGTCCTTTGGCTAGGAGTATCTGCCAGTAGCCGTTTTTTTTTCAAATGGTGGATATGTACTTCGCTTCTCTGAGTTGGTCGAGGATTGCTCCAGTCTGGGGCAGAGGGTATGCGTCTGGTTCGCTGGCGGCGTTGAGTTTGCGGTAGTCTATGCACATCCTCCAGCTTCCTTGCTTCTTACGAACTAGGACAATCGGTGAGCTGTACGCGCTCTTTGATGGTTCGATCCGCTTAGCTGCCAGCAGCTCATCGACTTCAGCATTGATCACTTGTTGCATAGCCGGGTTACGGGGGTAGTAGCGCTGCTTCAGCGGCCGGTTGTGTTTGAGAGTGATCACATGCTCGGCTGCGGTACTGGGTCCGGTGATTCCGCCGAAGGTCTTCTTGTGGTGTGTCAGGAATTCGGCCAGCTGGTTATTCTGCTCCTTGCTCAGGTGTTCTCCCTCGGTCAGAGCGCACAGCTGGGATGGTGCATCTGTTGCTCGCGGGATGACTGCGGGCAGTGATTGTCCATCTAGCGTGAGGACAACTCCTCTGCCTCTGAGGAAGTCCATCCCCAGGATCATGCGCTCTGCGAGATTTGGGAGTGCCGAAGCAAGTGTTGTTGTCGCTCGCTTTCTAAACATTATTCCCACTGGATAAGTGTACAAGCTGGAGACGCATGTTTGATCGGCCAGTTGTACGTTTCGGTGCGTAGGTTGATGCTGGACTTTCCTCTCTATGGACTCGTCGATGTAGGTGAGTGTTGCGCCGGTGTTTAATAGCGCTCGTATGTTCATACCTTCTACGCTCACATCGATATAGTAGCGACCATCTACTTTTCCTCCTGGTTGAGTGTTAGTATCCACAGGGGCGGCAGCTATCGGAATTGTTCTGGTGCTGCGTATTTTGCGGGGCGGCTTCACGGTGGCATTGTTGCACGAACAATCTCTGGAGAGGACGTTATCTCGGCCGCACCTAGAGCAGAACAGTCTTTTCGTCCTTCGGCATCGGAAGCGGAGGTGCCCGCGTCCTTTGCACCGCCAGCAGGATTCCTCTTTGTTGTACCTTTCTTCTAGGGGAGCTAGGCTGTGTGCTGCCTGCCATTGCACACCATTTAGTCGCGATTGGTTATGCCGAGCTTGGCTTGGCTGGCCGGCATTAGTGCGCAAGCACACCATCTGCTCATCGACCAGTCAAGTCAGCTACTCACCTAGCAAGACTGACCTGACTGCGCACTTGTTAAGTCTTTTATACCGGTTGCGCTGGATGCTTGTTGAGAATTCGTCATGTGCCGTCCCGATTTGTGCAGTGTGGTGAGCGAAGTGGTTGGTGAGTTATTCGGGCATGCTGCTGGTGTGCTGCTAGCAGTGATATTGTGTATATGTACAATGTAATGTAATATGTCTGTACAGTGGTATTTACATGTCCGGTGGAGTATGTATGCACATTGTTGTATGTATGTGCGGTGCGGTGTGTATGTACAATATTGTATGTATATGCGATGCTGTATGTTATTGTATCGTAGTGAATGCTACGTTACATGTTAATTGGCCCATATTTTTTATATGAATTGTGGTTAATTTTGGAGTACTCCTTGGTCCTTAGGGAGTACTCTTTACACGCATGCTGGAGTAGTCGCGATTTTTGCAGGGTTATTGCGAAAAGTGGTAGATAATGGGAAAGTGGGCTTGGCACCGCCCATACAAACTGAAATTCTCATCGTATCTCTGGAACCGCTTATGTTAACATCTCGAAATTTAACACAGCAATATACCGCACACCGTCTTCAAAAGAGTCACAACTCAAAATAATACGTTCGTCAGAAAATGCGAAAACCTATTTCGTAGCACATGTTAATCATATGGGCAAGGACGACTTTACCTTAGGTTTTTTTAACAAATTATAACAAAAATTTGCTCCAGCTTTTACTGAAAGGTAAATAAAAGGTCTGTGTACATTTTTAGCGCATAATTTCAAAAATGCCAAATTTTGAGTTGTGACCCTTTTGAAGACGGTGTGCGATATGTTGTCAATACTGTACTTATGGCGAAGAGTGTTAGATTTTGGAAAAGGGGCGTGGCACCGCTCATAAAAACTGAAATTTTCATATCGGTTATCTCTGGAACCACGTATTATAAAGTAATGGAATTTGATACACCTATAAAATCGCATCAACCGTTGACGATTCTGATGAAGAAAAGAAAGAGTTTATGCAGATGAGGGCATTTTAGTTTTCAACCTCCAAGAGGCTCTCAGATAAATATAATCGAAAAACTTATTTACAATCTGAATTGGTATATGTTTGACATATTAGTCAGTGATGAACATCTCATTTATACATATAAATACATATGCATATTTCTTATCAATGAAAATCGACGTTAATTTTTCGGTCTAATTTCAAAAGCAATTAACGTTCAAAAGTATTAACGTTCATAATTCGATTTTAAGTGGTCCTGTAAATTCGCTATAAATTATGCTGGGGGACTTCAAAATAGTAATTCGCATAAAGGAGTTAATATTGGTGACAGGTAAAATTCAAAAGTGTATGAAAAAAGACAACTTGGCGTTAATAGTTGGTAAAAATCGTCTAGTGAAGTCATTCGAAAACGCGAGGGATCAAAGTCAAATTAACATCGTTAAATCAGCCACCAGAACCATTGCGGCCCTTGCTTTACCGCGACTAAACAGAATAAAGTCAATTCTTGATAAATACCTACAAATACAATTGTAAGAAATTTAAGGTATTTCGTGTGAAATAAGTCTATGTATATTGAATTTCTGTGGACCAATGATACTCCCCTATTTTGAAATTGCCACCAACTGTACTATACAGATTCAAGGACAATTCACAGACATAGAAATTCTTTTCTGCGTCACAGGGATGCTTTTGAATCACATCCGATTAACTCTGTGATTTTGAATAGCCAATTGCCAATATGGCGCCAGACAACACATGCATTGCCGCAACTGATAAAATTCGCCCAACTCTCAACGCACGCATATGCGGAAAAACAACAACAACAAAAATGTATGGAACGAATTTATGCCAACTTACTTTTGACCAATAATTTGATCCATTTTGTTTGCAGCAACGTTTTTATTGTGCCGTCTCGCAATGTTCTGTATGTTTTGTCAGTCAAAGCATCCCTGTGGCGCGAAAAAGTTTCTATCTGGCGGGGCCTTAACGCTTTCATTTGGTTATTTAAGACGGCAATGGAAGATATGCCTTCTGATGACCACAAATAAATATAACGAAAGTTCTGAAATAGTCCCGAAAATCCCGATATAGTCTCGAGAATCCGAACATGTTCGAAAATCCCGAAATAGTCCTAAAAATCCCGAAATATAATAATTACAAACTTGGTAAGCACCATGTTTCGTAGAACTGAAAGTTGGAAAATACTTGAAAATCGTATTTGCGTTGCATAAAAAAGTATTATTTAGTTGAAAAATCACGAATCAAATTGATTCGCTGTACAAATCAAATCACAAATAAATTATATTCTTTATTTGTTTGACGAGTCAAATCTATGATATAATAAAACTATATAAAAGTCTTGTCTGTACGATGGAATTTTCTTTGAAAGAATGACCGAAGGTGATGCAAGGAATACAATAGAATACATTTCTACCATTTTTAGAATTTTGGTTTGTCTGTTTGAAGTCACTATTATCCTAAACTACTGAATGGATTTTCATGGGGCTTTAACAGTGACCTTGGACATAACATAGGGTATAAATGGGGGCGTGGCACGGGCTTGAAATTTTAAATCAGCTATAACTTCGAAACCGTACGTCACATGAATTTGAAATTTGGTGTTTGACATACATATTTATGGTAGATGCTTATAGTATATAAAGTGAGAAATTTTTAATGAGCCATGGTTTGGCCGAGCTTCTCCGATTTGTGGCGTGCGCCTTGTCGTTGTTACACAAAGGAGAGGGACCTACAGTTTAACACCGCCTCCGAACGGTGATTGTACTTTTATCAGACGCTGGTTTTCATGGCAGAAATTCACTGCGGAGGGGTGACCGCTATTAGCAAAATTTTTGTTTTGATGTTGGGTTGAACCGGGCGTGAAGCCAGGCCTTGCGGAATGGTAGCGCACCATTGCTAACGGGTGATTTTTTTGAGGTTAGGATTTTCATGCATTAGTATTTGACAGATCACGTGGGATTTCAGACATGGTGTCAAAGAGAAAGATGCTCAGTATGCTTTGACATTTCATCATGAATAGACTTACTAACGAGCAACGCTTGCAAATCATTGAATTTTATTACCAAAATCAGTGTTCGGTTCGAAATGTGTTGAATGTGTGAAAAGTTGGCAGAAAATCCGCTTTTTTATCGACAAATTTTGTTCAGCGATGAGGCTCATTTCTGGTTGAATGGCTTCGTAAATAAGCAAAATCATGCGATTTGACGCCTTTAGACTATTTTTTGTGGGGCTACGTCAAGTCTAAAGTCTACAGAAATAAGCCAGCAACTATTCCAGCTTTGGAAGACAACATTTCCGAAGAAATTCGGGCTATTCCGGCCGAAATGCTCGAAAAAGTTGCCCAAAATTGGACTTTCCGAATGGACCACCTAAGACGCAGCCGCGGTCAACATTTAAATGAAATTATCTTCAAAAAGTAAATGTCATGGACCAATCTAACGTTTCAAATAAAGAACCGATGAGATTTTGCAAATTTTATGCGTTTTTTTTTAAAAAAAAGGTATCAAGCTCTTAAAAAATCACCCGTTACTTTCTAAACCACGGCGGCCGCTTATAGTAAGGTGTATATGAATGAGTTTATGCAAGGGGCGGAGCACAACCCATAGGCGTGAAATTTTTTATCAGAAATAACTTCGAAACCGTAATGCCATTTCCCACGGCATCCTGAAACACTTTGTTCGCTCCCCGCACATTCCTAGTTCGATTTGATAGTTCTCTGTCTCTGTGTTTTGTTTTCTTCGCTGCAAAATTGATGAAAAATGGAGGTTCTTCCCATGGTACAATAATTACAGGTATTGTCTTCCCAGAGAGCGCATATTCCCATCTGCCTTATTTAAAAAATATCATTGTTGCCCATACTAAAACGTTTACTGCTAGGGAAAAGGGATATTTCCATACCCCATATACCATAAATCTTCACGTATTTTTTTAAACAAACCATCTTGCAGAGAACTTATTTAATTTGCAAAAGCCGAAAAAAACATTTGCTTGTAAATAAATTCAAAATTTGTGTGGCTCACTTAATTTCAAACGGTTTTTCTTTTGTTTTGAAAAATTATAAAAATTAAATTGAGCGAAAACAAAAAGCAAAGCCAAATAAAAGTAAAATATTTGTCAATGTTATTGTGGCTTATTAAAATTTAATTTTTATATTTTTATTGAGCTTTGTACCACGATTGTTTATTAGGAAAAATTGAAAAAGCAACAAAGTCTAAGCGGTAGAAGTTATAGCAGCTATTTCGGAGATCACCACATCTCTTCATCAG
>NW_023460174.1:37735-41369 GCF_013731165.1 Rhagoletis pomonella
TAGAAGTTATAGCAGCTATTTCGGAGATCACCACATCTCTTCATCAGACTTCTTTTTTCCTTCTTCTTCTTTCCCTGCTGAAGTCTAGAAAAAAGAATACTGATGAAGAGATGTGGTGATCTCCGAAATAGCTGCTATAACTTCTACCGCTTAGACTTTGTTGCTTTTTAAATTTTTCCTAATAAAAAATCGTGGTACAAAGCTCAATAAAAATATAAAAATAAAAGTAAAATAATCAACACTGAACTGCGTCAAAATGGAAATAAGGGCGCACGAATTTCGATGTGAAGCAAAACTCTCCGGGAAGACAACACCTGTAATTATTGTGCCATGGGTTCTTCCTAAAAATTTATAAGTTTCTGTATTAAATTAAGGATATACACATTTATATACTTCACTTTTCGTACTAAAAAAAATGAAAGTTTTAATTTGTGAGCTAGTTTGGATAAATTTCCGATAAAAATTAGAGACGGCACCGATTTGTTCGTAATTCACATGGTAATTGGATCTGAATTACCAACAGATGAGGTAATTCGCTCTCGACATTTTGTATGGCGAATTACGTAATTCGAAAGGTAGTTGGAGTGCGAATTCCGAATGAGGGAGCGAACTACGTAGTTGGGGTGCTGTGGGAAAGCCGTATCAGTCATCTGACTTTGAAATTAGGTGCGAAGGCAGATCTATGACTGATGCTGAAAGTAAAGTACACCCTAATTCTAGAACCCGAATTTTCGTAATTCGTAAGCTACGTTACGAAAAACGAAAAATCGACATGCTGCAACCCCTGTGAAAAAATATGCAGCAGGGGGGGCAAGTAGAAAGAAATTAAAAAAACATTCATCATGTGTTTGTTTATAGTAAAATAGGTTGATTTTACAGGAGGAAAATTATGGATTCTGATGCATTTGCAATTATAGCAGCGGAGTAAGAGCGCGCTACGGCAATGAATCACAAAGTTATGTTGAGCTGTCGGGCAGAGTAACCATGGACGCATCTATGTCAGCCTCTGGTTGAATTGTTGAGCCACAAGCTATAACTCCTATACCTGAAGAACTGGTTCTCAACCCAGTTAATGCAATAACAGCTTCTTCCAAGCCATTGAAAATATGCATTTTGTTAGGTCCACCACCTGGCTGCGCTTGCTTCTGCCTAGGGATTATAAGCCTTACTAATGAGAATTCTATTTTCTGCGTTGCCTGAGAAGAGGGCAGAAGTCTATCTTCTACTGGGAAAGGTATACAACATCTATTGTGCATATAACTCCGGCTTGGTTCAAACCGAATTTATTATAAACTAGAGCTTGGATATTTGGAACCTTTGTTGACTACACGTGTATGTTGAAGTTTTTAGATTCGGGTGATGCGTTTCGATACAAGAACCCAAAATCATTGTACAAATAACTAAACCGTACCGCAGTTTCTCGATAAGGGGCATTAAACATTCACCCCTATTCTACAACTCTTTCGTATTCCGATTTTGCTACGAATCGTAGGAATAGTATGCTGCAATCCAAATCGTATGTTCGAACTTTCGAAATTGGCATGCCAAAACGAACGAGTAAGAAATTGACAGATTTTTTGCGCAATTTTGTACGAAAACTATCCTGTGTCGGAAGCGAGATAAAATATGTAAATCGATATGTGTTTGCAGGAATATTAGTGGTGTTCTTTTAAACAGATAAATTTGCCTTTCGAATATACGTATATTTTTATCCACGGATTTATATAAACGAACAACAAAGAATGTTTGTTGCCTCTCATCGAGAATCTTGGTTCCGGTTTGGTAATTTATACAATGATTTTCGGTTGTTGTGTCCAAACTCATAACCCGAATCTAAAAACTTTAACATACACGTGTAATCAAAGGATTAATCTTTTATTTAAAAGAAATGTTTTAAATTTCCGAGCATTGGTTTATTAATAAATTTGGTTCGCACTATGCACTTTTTTTTTTGTAAATTTCGATGTGGGTTCTGCGCAAAAGTACTGTGGATGGCATAGCCGGAGTTATATGCACAATAAATGTTGTATGCCTTTGACATGCGGAAGCCCCTCTTCTGCGGCAACACAAAGGAGAATTCTACTTAGTAAGGGTTATAATCTCTAAGCGCGGCCGAAGGCAGAAGCAAGCACAACAGGTGGTGGACCTAACAAAGTGCAAAGGAAGGAATGGCTTGGAAGAAGCTGTTATTGCATTAACTGGATTGAGAACCAGTTCTTCTGGCATATGAGGAGTTCTGGCTTGTGGTTCAATAAATCAACCAGAAGCTGACATAAATGCGCCCATGGTTACTATGCCCGACAGCTTCGCATATCTTTGTGAAATCATTTCCATAGCGTGCTATAATTGCAAATGCAATAGAATCCATCGCTTCCTTCAAAATATGTAAAATGAAACAATTTTACTATAAATAAGCACTTGATGAGTGTTTTTTAATTCCTTTTCACTTCGTTTTCTTTAATTTAGCTGACATCGAGCTGAGATTTTAAGCAGCTTTAACTTATGTTATGCTGTGGTGTAGTGGTAAGCAGTACGCGCTCCCACTCCGCAACGCCTGGGTTCAAGCCCTGGTCAAAGCAAGATCGCAAAAAATATAGAAAAAGGTTTTTTCTTAACAACGGTCGTCCCTCGGCAGGCAATGGCAAACATCCGAGTGTATTTCTGCCATGAAAAACAGCTTCTCATAAAAATACAATCGCCGTTCGGAGTCGGCGTAAAACTGTAGGTCCCTTCGCTTTGTGTGACAACATCAAGGCGCACGCCACAAATCGGAGGAGAAGCTTGGCCAAACACTAACATATGTGTAAGCGCCAATCTATTATTATTATTATAACTTATGAACGGTAAGTCACATGACAAAAAAATTTGGTGTGAAGACATAACGAAAGTAGGCGTTTATATTGAGGTAATTATATGTCAGTGAGTTTGTATAAGAGTGCCCGGCACGTTCCATAGCTGTGAAAGTTTACACCCCTATTCTGCAACTCTTTCGTATTCGGATTTTGCTACGAATCGTAGAAATAGTATGATGCAATCCGAATCGTATTTTCGAACTTTCGAAATCCGTAACAATGGCATGCCTAAAAACGAACGAGTACGCTTTTTTGCGTGTCGGAGGCGAGATAAAAGACTTAAATCGATGTGTGTTTGCAGGAAATATTAGTGGTGTTCATTTAAACAGATAAATTTGCCCTTCGCATATAAGTATATTTTTATCCACTGCTTTATATAAACGAGTAAATCACAATCTTTGTTGTCCCTTATCGAGAAACTTGGGTCCGGTTTAGTTATTTGTACAATGATTTTCGGTTGTTGTGTCCAAACGCATAATCCGAATCCAAAAACTTTAACATCGCGTGTAATCAAAGCATTAAAATTTTATTTAACCCTCCGATGAGTGACAGTGCCGATGACGTTAGATTCGTGAGAAGGTCCTTAGGGACCTACAAAGAGTTGCTCGATGTTTCGACTGTACATGTGCAACTTCTTTGGTATTTATGTTGTCTTTTGATTAAATTAACGTCCTGCATATATATTAGGAATGAAATAATTGGAAGAACAAGTGAAAAAAAATCAAAACATGAAGACAAGTAACTTGTTATTTCTTCTAAAATTGTACAAGGTCCCTAGGGAC
>NW_023460175.1:0-10946 GCF_013731165.1 Rhagoletis pomonella
GAATTAAACGATGCTTAGTTCTCATCATATATATTGCGTACTGGTATATTAAAATGTGCATAAGCAAGCATTAATTTACATTAATTATTGGCTTCAGTGTCATTTCCTCCGAAGTGGAATAATAAGCAATCGTTTAACTTCTACGCAGATTTATATATATAGGATGTATTTACGTGTACATATATATGATTTAATAAGTTACTTATATGTTTATGTTTACTAAGCGTACATCGCAAATACGTACTGGAGAATGTATCCCAAATACAAGAAGACGTTTTGAACCGCTTTGCAGAAGATACCCGCCGACTTTGTTTAAAATAATTGGTTACTTTAAGTATAATTTTTTTAGTTTAAAAATATTTTAAATCTTATTACAGACCGTTTTGTGTTCAATATATCTTATAAAAATTACTCATAACTGTTTAATACACTGATCTACCTAATTTACCATCATCTTTTCATTCTGGCTATGAAGTCTTCCAATATTTATTTAACGGGTGCTCTGATATCAACAGAACAATAACGTGGTTGGACAGAGGTAGTTATAAATATTTTATAGTTTGATTCTATAATTTCTTAATTTTGAATTTGGCCCCCCCCCCCCCCCGCTAGTTTTGGTCCTGGCTACGCCCATGATAAACTATGTATATCGAGTTGAAGATAATAACTTATACTTTCTAAACATATCTTTACCATTAACTATGCAGTTTTTTACAAAAAAGGTTATTTCATGAAAAAAAAACGTTTGTTTCCCTTTTAGTGGTTTTGGTTTAAAAATATAAAAAAGTATATAAATTATGTACATCAGCTGAAAGATAAGTTAATTATCTTTACGGTGACGTCATTAGTTTTTTAATCGGTTATGAAGTACATAAGATATTAATATTCAAAAAATCAAAAAATGTAACTTTAACCTTCTAGAACGTCTTTATTTTTTACTTGCGCCAACTCGGCATGGTTGAAATGAGCGTAAAAAGTTCCATTGATCTGAATTTTTCGTTTTTGCATAGCTGAGCGGCCGGAATTCCAAATTTGACCAGGAACTGACAAATAACTTAAATTAAAAATTCATATTTTCACTTATTGTTTAGTATTTCCGTTAAAACACCAAATATATTGCAAATACGCATAGAATTAATAATACACATTTTACTTCTAACTGTATAGTTTGCGAACTTTTTTAATACCTTCTACTACCGTTTTCGCAAAAGGCGATCGCACTCTTCCCTTTTCTCCTACTTCCAAAATGCAAATCTAGATAAAGGAGCGTCAATTTGAGCTGTCATAAATTACATAACCTTATATTATTGAATCGAGGTTTTCCATAATAACACCTTTTAAATTTTTAAACTTTTCAAACGACAAGAACTTAAAGTTAAGTAATATTTCGTCTTATTTCTTCTAAGACAATTGGGGTATTCACAACGGTGTCGTAAGTGTCGTATTGTTGTATGTCGTAAACTTTAAACGCCTAAAAAATATATTAAAGGGGTTCGTAAAGTACCATCAAGTCATATTATGATGCAACGTTAAATACTAGTTGGTTGTCGTTTCAAGTTCTCTAAGCATTTATTTAAGCTTTTAAAGCTTACGACATACAACAATACGAAACTTACGGCACCTTTGTGAAAACCTCAAATATGAATTCCAATCAGCTGACTTCGAGAGTACTTTAATGAAAAAGTATTGCCATCAGGATTTAATTTGAAAAAGTTTTTTTTTTTTACTAATTGGGATATTCAGATTTAGGAAATATGTAAAATTTTAAAATAATAATAATAATAAATTGGCGCATACACATATGTTAGTGTCTGGCCGAGCTTCTTCTCCGATTTGTGGCGTGCACCTTGATGTTGCCACACAAAGCCGAGGGACCTACAGTTTTACGCCGACTCCGAACGGCGATTTTATTGTTATGAGAAATAAATAAATAAATAATTGGTGGACCCAATATGGATCCGCCTGTTTAACTTTTTAAAATCTGACTTCAGATTCGCAGTCAGCGACCTGAAGAACCCCGTAATGTAAAGTTTTAAACAAATCGAATTGACTTTATTTTTTTGGCCGCAATATTGAGACCGCCATTTTGATTATTTCCAATCTGACTCCAGATTCGTAATCTGCGACCACAAACACCCCTGAGGAGAATGTTTCAAGAGAATCGGATAAATTTTATTTGTTTTTTTTTTGTTTTTTAGTAATAAATTTTCTAAACGGGCTGGAACATTTCAGTTTGCATTATTTAAATTCGTGGGGTGCAATAACGCAAATAAAAAAAAGAAACAAATCCCGCGGGCATTATTGCCTTTTCGGAAAAGAAGTTAAGCCCGCGGGTACATTGCTTTTTGCCGGTGGGCATTATTTCCCTTTCGATATAACAATAACGCAAAAAAAAAAATAAAATAAAGCCTGCGGGCGTTATTTCATCTTTATTGTGCCTCTTGGCTCCATCCAAAACCCCCTGTTCTAAATTAAAACTAATATGATAACATTGAACCAAATATTTGCTTTCTTTTATTATCAGGCAGGGTCTGCAATTCACTTCCGAGTGAGTTTCAATCAACTTCGCTTTGAATTTAAATTGGCAGGGGTTGAAATTCACTTGGAAGTGAATTGCAGAACCTGCCTGTATAAGAAAAAATTTGAATTAACAAATTTAATACATATGTATGTATGTATGTACATTAGGGTGATTCAAAATTTGATCTTTTTTGAATTTCGTCTGAGAACGTTCGAATTCTTGAAGATAAGAGAGAACACTAGTTCTTTCTAAAATTTCAGCTTATTTGAACAAGATTTAGAGGTCGCTCAACGCTGTTGTTTGTTTTCCGGAAACTACAGATTTTAGATGCATCTTTATTAACAAATAGGTATATTTTCATCAAATCTTGTCGGATTTCGTTGAAATTTCGTAGGTAGGTTCCAAAATATTAGCTTATTGGAACTCAGTTTATATAAGTTCGATAAATTAGTGTGAAACACATTTATTAATTAGTTATTAGTTTTGCCTTATAAAAAAATTAATATTTGCATTATTATTTTTTTGTTCCTTAGCCACTGAGCGTATGCTTAATACACCTAAGATCACATTGTAATTCATATAATTAGTGGACCTCATCAATTAATATTATTAAACATCAAATAAAAGAAAATCACCAGATAAATATCACTCATATGCCATGCTGAATCCAAGTATTTTTCTAGTCATTGCAAATATTTATAGTATAATAATAATATTTTGGCGCCAAGTGTTTGGCCAAGCTTCTCCTCCAATTTGTGGTGTGTTGTCACAAAAAGGCGGGGAGAAGCTTTTTTAAGGCAGAAATACACACGAAGGCAGTGTTGAGCGTTAATCAATTACTTTTTCAATCATTTTGTTAATTTATTAATAAAGTAATTGCAGTTAAATTAGTTGCAATTAAAATTTTAATTGCGCATTGCAAATAAATGAATTGCAATTAAACATTTAGTTGGGTATTGCACACGGCAAATAATTTAATTGCAATTACTTTTTTGATAACAATTAGCCTACTTATACTGGATTTCCACTAGGTATTAAATGGCAAATGGCTTTTATGTGTAAAAAATAGTCATTGAGTTCATTTCCACATGGCATTTTTTAAATATCATGCATTTTTTGCCATTTCAAAGCCTAGTGGAAATTCGGCATTATAAATAAAAAGAAAAATACGGCACAGGCCTGGGTTGTGGGTGGTTATCATATTCACATCCTTGGCCTATATAGTAGGCATTTATAATCGTCGATTTTTAATAAAATTTACAAACCAATTACAAAATTTTTAATTCTTAACTGAAGAATATCACCGTTATTCTCCACAACAATTTCAAATAATTAATTGTTATTCTCCACAATTACAATTAACCAATTGTTAGTAGTGATAGTAGTAGTGATAGAAATTAACAATTAATTAATAAATTAATTGTTCTTGCAATTCAAATTTGGCCAACACTGCACGAAGGAGCAACCGCTGTTACGAAAGATCTTGTTTTTAAAAGTTTAATTTAATGTTGCTTAGACCAGGGATCGCACCCAGGTATTATGGAGAGGTAGTACATACCTCAAACTAGTCTACTACAGCGGCCGCTGAAATAAATAACTTGTTTTTTCGTAGATATTGTGAAAAATGTATGTGCTACGTTCTGAAAATATTTACTTAGCAATAAATCATTCATCATACCACAACAAGATAATTGAAAAATTAATTGATTAAAGCCCAACACTGACTCCGTGTGTATTGCTGCATTGAAAACCCTTCTCACAAAATCCATTTACTGTTCGGAGGCGGCGTAAAACTGTAGGTCCCCCGACTTTTTGTGACAACATCAAGACACACACCACAAATTGGAGGAGAAGCTTTGCCAAACACTTAGCAAAGGTGTAAGCGCCAAAATATTATTATTATTATACTATCAGACCTGTTCTGCATTTCGACTCGACTTGAAAAGTAAAACGACACACATTCCGACTAATTTTTGTGGTGGTGTTCTCAATTCCGATTGAGTTCGAATAAGTTCGAAATCGTTTTCGAATCGTTTTCATTTCGATTCGGTAATAAGTTGCAACAGCTGTTGTCAGTTATTTGTGTAAAAATTAATTCAAATCTGTATAAAACTGAAAAAATGCCAGTGCCAATGATTTTTGGGTGTGCCCAAACCAGAAGACTTGCTATTGCCTGCCTAAAACGAAAAAATTCAGCTAAGGATTCATGTGGACATGTTCCAAAAGTTGGACTCCAAGAAAGTTTACCCTTCAATGTAATTTTCTCTATCTAACTCGATCTGTAGATAACTTTTAGGTTTATAGGATCTTATCGCATAAATAAAAATGTTTTCAAAATGCACAAAAACAAAAAAAAAATTGGTTAACGGAGAGGCATCGTTTTATTTCACCAAAACGCAACTCCGGTTTTTAGTAACAGGTTCCTATCAGTTGGGAGTAGCTAAAGACCAAGATATAACATTGGCAGAAGCACTTTTTCTAAGGCATTGCATTTTGCTATACAGGAGCCGGAAAGCTGCAGAGGAGAGCGAAAACGATCATCAGGCGATTGTAGATGGAGAGGAAATGAGGGATGAAGTTCCCCGCAGTTTACAAATATAAATTTTTGCATATTTTAAACACATAAATAGTCACTCGCACAGAAATGTTCGTAATTTAGTTTTTTTTACAATATTCAAAATATTTTCCATCATCGTTTATTTTTGTTTTAAATAGCTCATTCTATAAAAAATAGCCATATAAATCAATCTTGCAAACTTTTTACAAAATTCACAAAAATTAATGAAACTTTTATCAAAACTTCAAACTTTGTATTTAACATTTTTAGAAAATTTTCGAGTATGCAGCTTCGTAGCCCATTCAATTTTAGTATAACGAAGTGCAAGTTTCAAGTACCCAAAGATTAACGTTGATTTTTTAGATTGTTTTTTTTCGAAGCTTTAGCTCATTTTCTTCCATATAAAACGCTTGTGAACTTTGTGCTCATGCAAGCGCCTTGGCATATGCAACGTCTTTGTGCCCATTAGCACAATATGGAAATTTTCGCTGAATACTGCGCATGCGCTGAAGCGGAATCAAGAACAGGTCGGTTTCATTACGATCGTTTTCGCTTTATTTGGCTAGGTAGTTTTTAAAGAGCAATTTTCAGATACAGATTTATCAAAGTATTTGAATACAGATTAGAGCAATAACGACTTATAAATTCTCTCAATATCATAAAAATTCAAAAGAAAATATTTGGCGAACAAACTGCATATATATTTGGGTTTCCTTAGCCAATTACTTTTCATTCCGACTAGCCAAAGTGCAAACTTTTCAAATCGAAAAAATTTGGTCGGAATCGAAATCAAGAACACCAATGCATTTCGATTCCGAAAAATTTGAGCGGAATCGAAATGTAGAACAGGGCTGTATAAATATTTGCAATGACTAGGAAAATTATTAGATTCAGCATGGCATATGAGTAATATTTATCTTGTGATTTTTTTATTTGATGTTTAATAATATTAATTGATGAGGTCCACTAATTATATGAATTACAATGTGATCTTAGGTGTATTAAGCATACGCTCAGTGGCTAAGGAACAAAAAAAAATAATGCAAATATAAATTTTTTATAAGGCAAAACTTAGTTACTAAGTAATTAATAAATGTGTTTAAAACTAATTTATCGAACTTATATAAACTGAGTTCCAATAAGCTAATATTTTGGAACCTACCTACGAAATTTCAACGAAATCCGACAAGATGTGATGAAAATATACCTATTTGTTAATAAAGATGCATCTAAAATCTGTAGTTTCCGGAAAACAAACAACAGCGTTGAGCGACCTCTAAATCTTGTTTAAATAAGCCGAAATTTTAGAAGGAACTTTTCTTCCCTCTTATCTTCATGGATCCGAACATTCTCAGTCGAAATTCAAAAAAGTTTATGTAATGTAATGTACATGTGTATGGATATTAAATAATTCAAAGTTTCAACAAAACAGGAACATGAAAAAGTAAAACCTGGCAGCAGTCGACAATGAGCGAGAATGGATTGAACGGTAAACTAATAAACAAATTTATAATTCAATTGCTTATTACTTTGTCTTTAGGTTTGTTTCTTCTAAGCGTACATCGAAAGTTTTGTATCAGAGAACCAATCTAAGATTATTGATAACACTATAGACCGGTTTGGCGAACAGCAAGACGTTTACTTCTTAAGTAATTACAGCAGACGGCAGATAACATATAGTGCACATAAATTTCTATAATAAAAATAATGTATTAGGGGCTGCTAATATATCTATTTTAAATTATAGTTACTTTATTAACTAGTTAAGTTTAACTAATGATTTAACTATACTTTAAAAGATATAAGTTAACGGCCCTTAATGATTTTTTTTATCTATTATACGGTGTGACAAAACAAACTAAACTAATATATTTAGCATAAATGAATATACCAGCCTAAAAAATCTGCGTACTCAAAATGTTCAATACGCCCTCATATTTATACATACATACATATGTATATCATTTAACGTCTTGTTCGGCTATTTGGTTTATTATACAGGTATGTAGAGCTATGAATTTAAAAAATTCATCACGGTTTAGTTGAAATATTCGCCTTTGACCTATATGTTCTTTACATTTCCAAGTACCGCAAGGCTTTTAACTGCCATTAACCTGGTAGTGGCCAGAAGTGATTCGTGTGCTTACGGTTCAAATCTCAGCTCACTACGTCTGGATATTTATATCCATAAATTCTCTGGGCAGCGACCGAACACTCCTTTGGGAGCGAGCAAACTGGAAAGCGTAAATCCCCGTATGCGCCGGGTTTGGGTCCCCACCTAAACCTTGCCCAATGAAAACACCACATGCCTCGGATGATACCCCATTCTTTTAATGGCGATTACGGCAAACGTAGGAAGGATGATTTGAAGGTATGCACCTGGAATATCCGAACTCTTAATCGGAAGGTACCTCTGCCCAGATGGTTGATGTCCTAGGGGAAATAAAGGCTGACATCACCGCCATCCATGAAATGCGGTGGAAAGGGCGAGGGAAGGTAAGAGTGGAGCCTTGCGACATCTACTACAGTTGCCACGTAAAGGAGCGCAACTTCGGTGTTGGATTTGTGGGAGAGATACTCCGTCGCCGAGTACCGGCGTTCACTCTATTGGACCAACGTCTAGCCACAATCTGCTTCAAAACGAGATTCTTCACCATCTCGCTCATATGTGCCAATGCCCCGACGGAAGAGAAGGACGAGATATACAAGGATCTCTTCTACGAGCGTTAAGAGCGTACTTATTAGCGCTGCTCCCGACATGTATAAAAATCGTGCTTGGCGGTTTCAATGGCAATTTCAGCCTCCACGACGAATCGTCCGATAACGGGCTGAGGCTGGTCGACTTCGGCCCGAAGCTTGGTAGTATGTAGTAGTAGTATGTGGGTTCTAGCATTAAAAGGTGCATCAAGTTACATGGGTGTCTCCAGATAGAAAAACGGGAAACCAAATCGAGCATGTTGTGATATACAAAAGGCACACTTCCAGTGTTTAAGGTGTACATACGTACACTCCGAGGGCTAACATCGACTCGTACCACTATATTGGTGCAGCCCATATACGAACAAGCCTCGGTGCAGCAAAAAATGTGCGCTCAACAATGCAAGGAAAGCTCAACGTCGAAAAGCTGCAATCAAAACAGACGGCCAATTGATTCGCCACTCGACTCTCACACCTGCTGTGAGAGAGCACTCTTCAACAAACCGACATAAGCGAGCAGTGGAACCACATTTGCCGCTAATTACTGGTACGATAAGGAGTGTCAAGAAGCTGCATATAAAAAAGTTCCCGCCTACAGGCGCAACGCGATCGGGCGCAACGCGAGCCATGTGGAACCGTTATAGGGAACTGAAAAGGGAAGCTAGACGTATTTGCCGCAATAAAAAGAGAGAGGTCGAAATACGTGAGTGCGAAGAGCGTGAAATGCTGGCCGACAGAAAAAACACCAGAAATTTTTTGCAGAGAGTTGAGCGACTTACGGAAGGTTTCAAGACTCCTGTAGAAACAACCATGGCGACCTAGTGACCGATGTCCTTAACGTACTGAAGTTATGGAGGGAACACTTTTCGACCCTTTTTAATGGCAGCAGCACTGAAAGAAGTGGAGAAGACGAACCCGAGCCCCACTCGATGACGATGGAGTCGATATCCCAGCGTCTGACTATGACGAGGTGGGAACGGCGATTATGCTGATGAAAAGTAACGAAGCTGTTGGAGCTGATGGCCTGTCAGCCGAGCTATTCAATTACGATGGCAAGGAGCTAATAAGGTGCATGCCCGGCAACTGGAATTCAAGTGCGCTCTGCCCAATCCACAAGAAAGGTGACCACGCCAAGCGAGTCAACTATTTTATCGAGCGTGTTGTGTGAAAGTCTGAAGCCCACCGTCAATGAACTGATTGAGCTTTATCAGTGTCGCTTTTGGCCTGCAAAATCCACCATAGACCAGGTATTCACAATACGCTGCAAGAATAGGTTCGACACTTGCCTTTTATTTGTCGATTTCAAAGCCGCTTTCGACAGCACGAAAAGAAGTTGCCTTTATTTCGTGATGTCTCAATTTCGTATCCCCCCCGAAACTAATACGGCTGTGTAAAATGACGTTGAGCAATACCAGCTCCGTCAGAATTGAGGAGGACCTCTTCGAGCCGTTTGATACCAGTCGAGGTTTCAGATAAGGTGGCTCCCTTTCATGTGATTTCTTTAATCTGATATTGAATATAATAAGAGTCGCAGAATTGAACCACGGAGGAACAATACTTTACAAGAGCATACAATTGCTGGCTTATACCGATGACATCGACATTATTGATACAAATAAGGGCTACGTCTGTTTTGCCTTCTCTGAATTAGATAGAGAAGAAAAGCGTCTGGGTCTGGTGGTGAACAAGGACAAAACGAAGTATCTCCACGTCCACGTATAACCACGTCCTTTTGAAAGTCATAATTTCGAGAAAGTGGAGAATTGCCTCCTGGAAAGAAAGATTATGCCAAAGATTTAAGGGCCTTTACGCATTGGCGACAGAAATCACCGCAGACGATGGAACGTGAGCTGAATGAGCTTTACAATGGCATGGACATAGTGCAGCACATCAAAATAAAACGGCGTCGCTGGTTTGGTCATGTCGTACGAATGGACAGAAATGCTGCAGCTCTAAATGTATTCAGCGCGGGTCGCGATGGTGGAAGAGGAAGGCCCACTGCGATGGAAGAACCAAGTGGAGAAGGCCTTGGCTTCATTTGGCATTTCCAAATAGGCGTCAGTTTATACAGAAGAGAAACGACTTGCGTACTGTTTTGGACTCGGCCAAAATCGCGTAGGCGGTTATAGCGCCAAATAAGAAGGAAAAGAAAAGCTTTGTGCGCCCCAGATGCTTTTGCCCAAGCAAGGAATGGTCTAGACCCATCATGAATGTATGTCTTGTCTGGCAAAAGATTCAGTTGGTTATTTTTATGTAACTTGAGTTGATTTGTTTATTTTAAACCCATCACATATCCCTTTAACTGCAACACCACTTTTTAGTTTTTCAATAATACTGGTAAGTCAAAGAAAAGCAAAAAATTCAACTTTGTGTGTGTGGCATGCATAAACAAAGGATGTTGTAGGTATTGAGGTTGAATTGTTTTGAAGTTGCATTTATAAAGGTTACAATGTTTTGTTTTAGAGACTTGCTTTAATCAAGGAATTGCAGGTATAGACTTGCTTTAACCAAGAAATTGCACGTAATGCACTGCAAATATTTTTCATGGGATAAATAGAAATGAAGCTACGAAGAATTATAAAGCTCAACCTATGAAGAGTGCGCTTTAAGACCTTAAGTCCAGATCTGGGGGGCTATTCAAAATTCTAAGTATGCATATTTTTTGTGCTTCAATATATCTATAACCTTAGCAGTCATACAGTGTTATAATCCCGACCCGGAGGGGAACGGTATATGACGGTAAGAAGTTTAGTTTGGGTTAAAGTATCACACTGACGGGGTTAGGCGCTCGACGCTTCCTCCCCGTGAAATAAACATGCGCAGTAAAAGGTTAACTATTTAAATCGACGAGTAGTTTTATATCAACTTTTGTGAACTTCTGTTTATGTGTTTTTGTACAACATACATACCTCTATTGGTTACAATAATCTTAAGCTATAATAAACAATTTTTTAGTAAGGAAGTTTTGAACAATTTTCATTCTCGCTACGCCCATGTTTTTGCCCTTTACTCTTTTTTGTTGCTTGTAAAATTACACTGGTCTACAAGGGTTTTGCGAATAAGACGGGACCTGGTGTTTCCGAACGGATTTTTCGTGCTGAACACGAATCTGGGGTCCAAAACTTCCCATCACGTCACGTTTTCGAGAAAAAAGGGGTTGAAACCCCTAAA